>NC_054712.1:6213455-6425893 GCF_016097555.1 Gigantopelta aegis | reverse complement strand
ATGACAATGTTATTGGTATTTTGGTGTGTACATGTATGCAACATCGTGCTAGGGATTCGCGTTGGAGGAGGCACAACGATAGTGTCCTCGAGCCGTATTCTGTTTATCGACTGGAAGATCAAAAGCCGTGGTATGTTCTATCATCTGCGGGGGGTGGGGGGGGGGGGGGTTACATATTAAAGACCCCTTGCTACTAGTGGAAACATAAATCAATGTGCTCTAGTGGTCTCGTTAAACAAATCAAACTTTTACTTTATACTGTTTACATTTTCATTTCATTTATAGTTATTTTCGTGCTCGTATCCAATTTAGGTTTAAACACGCTTTTCTGTGCACACACCTCAGAATTCTGGGCTGTCTTTCCAGGACAGTGGGTTAGTGGTTAGTTAGGGAGAGATAAGTCTGTTATATGGCCTTGCTACACCAACCCACTGATTCATTGAAAAAAAGTTTGTTTTGTTTAACGACACCACTAGAGCACATTGATTTATTAATCATCGGCTATTGGATGTCAAGTACTTGGTAATATTGACGTCTAGTCTTAGAAAGGAAACCGCTAAAAAAAAAATTCATTATATGCACCATTCCACAGGCAGGATAGCACATCCCATAGCATTTGATATACCAGTCGTAGTGCACTGGCAGGGACAAGAAATAGCGCAATGGGCCCACCAACTAGGATCGATCTTATACCGACCGCGCATCAGACGGATCCAAGAGGGAGACTCGAGACCCGTCCCCTTAAAAATATTCAAGTGCCCTCTATTCGTCATTGGTATGCCCTTTTGATGAGTTGGTTCGTGTGCCCTTTTTAGCCGTTAGTCCCCTCCCCCGCAAGATATCTCCTGGATCCGCCCTTGTTATTAATATATACTAATTTCTGCGCCCCTCCCACCCCCACCATTCCTTGTTATCTTCCGATGCGTATGATAAGGAATGTTAGCAATAATTATTATAGTTACAACTGTTTAAAATTTCCATTGTTGTTCCTTATCATACATTGTGTATTTCTTTCCTCTGAGTATGATAGTGTATTTCTTTCCTCTGAAGCCAGTGCTCCACAACTGGTGTAACAAAGGCCGTGGTATGTACTATTCTGTCTGTGGGATGGTGCATATAAAAGATCCTTAAAGGTGGTCCTTAACCATATCCCTGACGCCATATAACCGTAAATAAAATGTGTTGAGTGCGTCGTTAAATAAAACATGTCCTTCCTTCCTTATGTCCACTGACAGAATGCAACCTGTGATATGGGACGTTAAAGTCAGTTCGTTTTGTTTTACGACACCACTAGATCACATTGATTTGATTTGTTACTCATTTTGGATGTCAAACATTTGATAATTTTTCCATTAGCATCAACGGATCTTTTATATGCAGTACGACAGACAGGACACCGTAAAACACGTCCTTTGATATACCAGTCGTGGTACACTGGTTGGGACAACAACAAAAAATATCAGAGAATGGGTCCACTGAGGCGGTTCGATCCTGACTCAAGCACCTCGTATGAGCGTTCTACTGAGTGAGCTAGATCCGCGATGTGGAACGTAGCCCAGTGGTAAAGGGCTCGCCTGATGCGCGGTCGGTCCACGATCGATCCCCATCGTTGGGCCCATTTGGGCCATTTCTCGTTCCAGCCAGCGCTTCACAACTGGTATAACGAAAGCCGTGGTACGTATTATCCCGTCTGCTTTTAAGAGATCTCTTGCTGCTAATCGGAAAGAGTAGCCCGTTGCGGAGTTCCACCCTCATTATCTGTGTTGTCCTTACTGTAATGTTAGACGCCATATACTTACGAATTAAAATGTGTTGAGTGCGTCGTTAAATAAAACAGTCATTCCTTCCATCTGGTGATATGTTAAAGGGTCGACACCCCTTCCCTTGTGTATAAACCCACCTCATTCCAACCAATGCTCCACGACTGGTATATCAAATGTCGTGGCATACGTAGCCAACACCAGTGACTAGCCACCAGTGATCAATCGATTTTACGCCAGAAGTCCCAAAACGCTATAGTTTGAACTATATAATTTTTCCTATTTCCAGATCATGTAACACTTTATAATGTTCAACATATATTCCTAAATGATTAAAGGCGCAGAACCTAGTTTTAACCCGTAAAAAATGGATACTAAGTTTAGTTACTTTACAAACCTGTAGCTCATTTGGATAAAGTTACAATGGAGTGAAAGAAGCGCCTGTGACGTTAAAAAGGGAAATATCCTTAAAAATAGACTATAACTCGAATCAATAAACCGCTACTTCTCAGACACACGAACGCTTTTAAAAATATGAAATATATATATATATATATATATATATTTTTTTTTTTTTTTTATTTATTTATTAGAAACAACAGAATAACCAGAAACACTTCGGTTCTACGGAAATAGATCATCTTTAACAATAAAATATAAGGAATGTTTGATTTCAGTGATCTAATAGTGAAAAATATGCTGTAGTGTCCCTTTAATAACTTTACTTGAATAACAACCATGTTCATCGTTTAGTTTAAAATGTATAATAAAAATGATTAAAATGTACGTGGTTTATTTTTTTTGTCCTACTCTATATAAATAAAGATAAAAATATGTCTTGTGCCCCCCCCCCCACTACTAGAGACTGTGCCCCCTCCACTAGAGACTGTACCCCCTCCACTAGAGACTGCCTCCTCCACTACAGACTGCCCCCTCCACTACAGACTGTGCCCCCCCCCCCCCCCACTAGAGACTGTGCCCCCTCCACTACAGATTATGCTCCCCCTCCAGATGTCGTTCATACGGACCTGGGGCCTAATTCACCAAACTCTCGCAACTTTGCGACCTCGCAGTGCAGTGCTAAAAGACTTGCAAAGAGGATGCTATGTTGTCTAGTAGAGCCTAAGAGACCTTTGTGAATTAGGCCCCAGATCACTGATTCTACTGGATTTTGTTTCAAACAACAAACAACATCTACTGGGGAAAAACACCACTTTAAGAATCACTTTTTAAAAGTTTTTACATTTTCTCTTACATGTTGGATTTTCAACTTTTGGTACTTCTGACACATAGTTTTTATTTCAGAGAAAAGCTTGTTTCTTTTTTCTATCACCAACAAGAGATCTTTTATATGCACTTTCCCACAAACAGGACATACCACGGCTTTTGATCTACAAATACTGGCTTACGATTTAAGCTACGTTTCCATATGTACGTTTCCGTGTACGTGTTGCGTGAAACCGTGTCTGTGTCTGTGTCCGTGCGAGTACACCCATCCGTGATGACATAACAGAAATTAATTTCGAAAGGACACAGTAAGAGCATAGGTCAGTTTAATGGTCATGCCCATATTGATGTTGATGCTTTGTTTCGTAACATAAGATCATAATACAATAGCATAACATAATTTTTATTACCAAGAGATGAGATACACATAAGGTACATGATGTTAAACAAAAATTTGACAATAACTTGGTAACATAACGTGATTTCTTGTGAGATTCCAACGGCGTCGGTGGCGTCGTGGTTAAGCCATCAGACATAAGGCTGATAGATACTGGGTTCACAGCCCAATACCGGTTCCCACCCAGAGCGAGTTTTAACGACTCAATGGATAGTTGTAAGACCACTACACCCTCTTTTCTCTTGCTAACAACTAACAACTAACCCACTGTCCTGGACAGACAGTAAGTCCAGATCGATGTGTGTACCCAGGGCAGCGAACATTAATTGGATATATAAGTATGTACCCTGATTAAGCACGGTTCGCGGTTACCATGGAAACAGACATGGCGAACACATCATTTCCATAATTTAAGGATTTACGGATTCACGGAAAACGTAGATATGGAAACGTAGCTTCACTGTGTTTTGTGTAATGCACGGCATTCTTACATTCCCAGACTGCCTTATCCGGGTAATGTGTTTCGTCCTTGTAGCGAACATCAGAGAATAGATATTGGGTAAACATGTTCCCAGAGGCAACATGGAACATCTGGGACGTATTACGACATGGCAGACCAGAATATATAACGATGTACAAAGGGCGAGGTGTAGCTCAACAGGTGAGGCGTACGCTTGAGGTCTGACGGGTCGTACCATCGATTCTCCATGGTGGACCTATTAGTCTTTTCTTTTCCTTCTCCTCGCAGCAACCTGTACTGGGATGTGGTTAAACAATCCTTACCTTGATGTCAGGCTAGATTCCAGTGTTGACAAAAATACCAATTAGGGCCAAGACAGAGGCCTGTTCTGTCCTGCCAGTGTCGGAAAGTGCATGTACAAGATCCCTTGCTAGTGCTGGATAAACTGTAGAGGCTTTGCTCTGAAGACTTCGTGTCAGAATTATCCAGTATCTGACACACAGTAGCCGAACCAAACTCTACGGTCATGATATACATGTGCGATCTTTTCTTCTGGAGAGAGAATATAAAATATTCCCTTCAGCTACTTATTCCTGATTTAAACAGAAGCTGTGTCCACAGTAAGCGCGTTTGAATCTTCGGCATATAATTAGCTGAATTTCTATCATACCAAAACGAACAAAAAACCCCAACCCAAACCCAATAATAATAATAATAATAAAAATTGGAAATAATAGCTTATGTGATTGAATATTTTAGTTTGGCAGGAACGCCACTCTCTGTCTCTGTCTCTCTCTCAAAGGCCGTGGTATGTGATATCCTGCCTGTGGGATGGTGCATATAAAAGATCCCTTGCTACTAATGGAAACATATAGCGGGTTTCCTTTCTAAGACTATATGTCAAAATTACCAAATGTTTGACATCCAATAGCCAATGATTAATAAATCAATGTGCTTTAGTTGTGTAGTTAAACAAAAAAACTCTCTCTCCCTGCCCCCCCCCCCTCTCTCTCTCTCTCTCTCTCTCTCTCTCTCTCTCTCTCTCTCTCTCTCTCTCTCTCTCTCTCAGGTATCCAGAATCAAAATAACATACTACTCCAAATAACGGTACTTACAATGCGGAGGTGTCCTTAAACAAACACTCCTTTCCTTTCCTTTCCATCAGCCATATTATGGACACCTAACAGCCATTCAATAAAAATATTCACTTCCTTTCCACCTCTTGTGTTTTAGGCATCGATTCCATTAATTAATACTTTGATTCACGATGTCCGACCAGCAGCCCGAGGGCCACAAAACCACGTGGGATTCAGCAACGGCCGACGAAGCTGTAGAAAAGAAAGACTACCAATCTGCCATCAGCGACTACACCAGGATCATTTCATCCGGACACGTTGATGCCCAACTGCTTCTGAAGCGATCCCGATGCTACTTCCATCTGGAGGATTACGAGAAGGCGTACAGCGATGCTGCCGCGGCGCACGACCTCGACACATCCGACGTGGACATTTGCGTGGCCGGTGGCAGGGCCGCCTCAAAACTGGGCCGCTTCCACGACTCGTTCCGGTTCTACCAGAGCGGGCTGAAGCTGGACAAGCACAGCACGGAGATCAGCGGAGACCTCAAACAGCTGCAGGCGCTCATCCTGAAGGAGCAGGCCACGCATTACGAGGACGCCAAGGAGCCGACGTACAGCGCGGTCAAGTTCTGCTGCCAGGACGTCTACCCCGGGGACGGGGAGCTCTTCAAACTGGAGAAGGAGATCCTCGCCAAGAAGTATGGCATATCCGACCCTGCTCCTGTATCCAAGGGCAACGCGTCGCGAGGCGAGGAGGCGGGAAAACACTTCGAGCTGGCGCTGCGCTACAAGGCGGGTGGAAACACGGACGCCTGTTTGGAGCAGTGTAACAGAGCGATTCTGCTGGACCCGGCCATGTTTGTGTTCAAACAGCTGAGAGGCAGTGTCTACGTGGAGAAGGGAGATCACCAAAAGGCTCTTGCAGACCTTTGCGCCATTCCAAAACAAGCGAGGACAAAGGATGTTTGGAAATATGGAGGTACACCATTCTTTGTTGTTGTTATTGATGATATAATATGTTTGTTTTGGTTTAGTTCGGTTCAGTTTGCTTGCTTGTTTTTGTTTTATTTTGGCGTTTATGTTTCTGTGCTCTCTCTCTCTCTCTCTCTCTCTTCTCTCTCTCTCTCTCTCTCTCTCTCTCTCTCTCTCTCTCTCTCTCTCTCTCTCTCTCTCTCTCTCTCTCTCTCTCTCTCTCTCTCTCTCATTCTCTCTCTCTCTCTGTGTGTGTGCGCGCGCGCTAGAGTATGCAAATATGAAATGGTGGCATGGCTGTTTAGATTCCTTTTAAACCTTGCCATACAGTGGTATTATTACTGTGTCATTTTACAAAAACATTTCCTTTGTTAGTTGTAACTCAAATTACCTTTCTCTTTTATCTTCGTTTTTTGTTCATGGGCCAACACATCCTATTTTACCGTTTAAAATAATCGTCTGCACTGATGCACATAATTACACGTACTACCTAGTGTAATCATGAGGTAATATAAAAGGTTGGTGTAAGTAGTATTGTAGGCTACATTTTTTCAAACACAGCCTTTAGATGATGATAACTAGTTTAACGTGCCCATATACCACTAGGGTTTCGAACACGCCCATCCCGAGTCCGACCTCCGATAACATCGGTGGCCTGACTCGGGATGGGACGGGGGGGGGGGGGGGGGGGGGGGGGGGGTTGAAATTGGGCAGAATTATGAAAATAGCAATTAGTAAAAAAGTTAATAGAATAAATAAAAAATAAAAAAAAGATTACAAGCCAAAAATAAAAAGAATTGACTGCTCGGCCGAATATTTATATAATTTGGAGCATTTTAGAAGGACAGTCCAAAATTAAATAAGAGAAAGAAGAGGGGATCGGACTATTTAATAATATTTAAAAAAAAAAAAAAAAAAAAAAGTACAGCCTTTAGAATGTTGTTTTTGTGTCTAACTTTAACCTTATTTATTCTATTCCATTTCACAGAAAACTCATATATTGTCGAGAGAAAATGAAACAATTGATGTTTATGACAATTATGTAATGAATAGCCCACAAAGGTTGTTTTTTTGTTTTTTGTTTTTGTTACTGCATTGGCTTTTTAAAAGTTTTTTGTTTCTTTCTTTTTTATTATGTCCATTACAGATAAAATCAATCAAATTATGTTTTTTCTTTGCAGGACAAATATTTGAAAAACTGAAGCTCCCGGTGATGGCCGAGTTCTGGTTCCGGAAAGCTACGAAACTAAGCGAACCAGGCGACGACGAAGCAGCCTTCGCGTTTCAGCGCATTCGCGTCCACCGACTGTACGACCCACTGACGGCCGAGTTCCCGGTCGAGGTGGACTTCCGGCAGTTCGGCAGGGCCATATTCGCCACCGAAGACATCCACAAGTCTGAACCGTGCTTCTCCGACAACGCCGCCGTCGTGTCGGAAACATTCGTGAAGCGCGAGGTCACGGTCAAAGGGTGTCACCACTGTGTTATGTCGATGCTGACCGCAGAGCAGTATTTCGGCAAGGACTTGGAAGAGATGGAGGAAGGGTTGAAAACCTTTGTCAACGATCACTGGCCGCGTGTCGATCCCGTTACCTGCAAGAGATGCCACCGCGAGATTTACTGCAGCGACGCCTGTCGGGACGAAGCGTGGGAAATGTACCACCAGGTTATCTGCCCCTCGCTAAGCCCCGAGAGAAGCAAGCTGTACGACATCGCAGATAAACAGGGCTATGTCCAAGACAGCGATGGTGATTGGTCAGAGCCGTGGGACGGACACTACAGCCCCCTGGTGTTGGTACAGATCTGGGCGGCCATCGTGGTACAGGTCAAGAAACTCATGAAAGAGAAACAGTTATCTTCTCCAACCACTGAAATTTGGGCCATAGCCAAGGCACCATTTAGAAGGTATATATACACGTATATGTAACAAGCCCACATACAATGTTAGAGGCTGGGTTCAGATCATTTTTAATGAAGACAACATTCTGCATTGGGGTTACCCATATATAACGGTGTAACACAGAGAGAGAGAGAGAGAGAGAGAGAGAGAGAGAGAGAGAGAGAGAGAGAGAGAGAGAGAGAGAGAGAGAGAGAGAGAGAGAGAGAGAGAGAGAGAGAGAGAGAGAGAGAGAGAGAGAGATGTCGACGTACCCTAAATAAGCAGATAGGTCTACACTATTCTCCACAATCATGGCAGACGATAAAGGTAGGTATTCTCAGGCTCGAATTCTCATATCCATTATCTGACTACTAATATCTAGGCTACTTCAGGCCCCGTGCTTTATAAGCCTTATAATATAAACCCCAGACTTTCATGGAGTCTGAGACTAATTCTATGACAACACGCCAACACCATACAAATTGTATGCGTGTGACGTCATTAGAGACTGAAGTCTAGACTAAAGTTTTATTAGCATGGACTCGGATAGCTCGAGTCATCTCTAGCCCTCCCTTATTGATATGTTGTAGGGGAGAGCTAGAAGGGACTGTGTGTAATACTTCGGCAGTCGTCGACGACCAAATGATAGCCAACTACAACATACCAATAAGGGGAGGGCTTGAGTTGACTCGATCTAAGACTCAAATAAGAAAACAATTCAGTTGTCCATCCGTCTGTCCATCACGCTATGTCTTGTTCTTTTTTTTTGGTCAGGTTCATCGCCTATGGGAGCCTAGACGCCGCCAAGAGAATGTCGTCCATGGTGGACTTGTTCAAGAAGATCTTTGCCGACTGCGGAGACGGCGTCAGTTACGACATCACCGACGCTGAATTCAACGGCAGATACTACCAAGCGACGTGCAACCTGCAGTCGTTCGGGTCCTACGTCACCCCTTACCACCAGTTTTTCCACAGGCTTCCGGAAACAGAAGACATCAGAGCGTTCAGACTGTTAAAATACGTCAGTAAGCGTTGTCCGGACGCTCCATTTGCAGGGTTATTCCCCTTGCAGTGCTGCTTGAATCACTCCTGCGATAACAACGTGGAGGTCAGTGACGGCAGAGGGCCCAACGGTCGTCCCGGAGTCCGGGTCACCGCCAAGCGGGACATCAAGAAAGGGGAAGAACTCTTCACGACATACATAGACACGACGATGCCCAGGCGCTTGAGACGTGCCTGGTTGTACAAATCGTTTAACTTCTGGTGTCAGTGCCAGCGTTGTCAGTTTGAGGGCGACGATTCGTCGTCGTGCACAAACTGCGGCGCCAAGGCAGACGAAGGTAGAAGATTCCCGGGCTGTGGGAAGTGCCACAAGGCGTGGTACTGTTCCGTGGCTTGTCAAAAGAAAGCATGGAAGCTGGGTCACAAAGCCATTTGTACCCAGCCTCATTCAGAGATCTTGAAGGAAGTGGGTGTGAATTAAGGGGTGTGGAAGACTGTTTATAAAACGTGTTTTAGATGCATACTTTGTCTTCTCTAACGCCTGGCACGAACTTTAAATCCAGGAGAGCGAGCGCTCGCAAACAATTTGACTGATTTCCATTTTTTCCTATCCCATCGCATTCAGTTAATTTTGGGCCTCCTGAACTCGCCTCGGACATTTCAGAATTGATTGCAGACGACCAACGCTCTATGGCCGGTATATAAAAGGGCCTGTATCTCGAGTGTCCTCTAGCCCTGCTCTGTTTATATATAAATATTCGATTATGGCTCAAGTCCGTCAAGTGTTACAAATAGTCAACTTCGAAATCTGAGACGACTAAAGGGCTTTAAGTAAAATAAATGCCTAAAATACACACAATTTCTTGAATCTGATGGCACAGAATTAGTTTTATTATCTTAGGATTCATTTTTAACACCAAACTAATATGTTTCTGACTAGAACGGGTTATCCAGTCTGTGGGATGGTGCGTATAAAATATCCCTTGCTTTCCTCTCTAAGACTATATGTCAATATTAGCAAATGTTTTACATCCAATAGTTGATGATTTATACATCAATGCGCTCTAGTGGTGTCAATAATTAAAAATATATATTTAACTTTAAAACATGGGTGAGACGTAGGCCAGGGGTAAAGCGCTCACCTGACGTGCAATCGGTCTGGGATCGATCCCCGTCTCGTACATTCACTAAATTATTAATTTTTTACACAGTCAGTTTCAGTACAATATAAGGAAATAACTTCATCACCATCACCACCACCCCAGTGGTCTGAAGGGCGGGACCAAAAAGTGAAAATTAAGCCATTTAAAAAAAAACCTATATTGTCAGAAATCGTGGAAATGCTATAACCAAATAGTCTTCATATAGGTAACGGTCAACAGACTGTCCATCCTGTTTGTTAATATCATTAATACCGGGCCCCCTTTTAAAATCGTCTTCTAAAATGTCTTTCCCAATTCCGTGCAAATTTGGTTGAAAGTCCCCTTGTCACCTGCAGAAACAAATTAAAGTTATGAATTTGGTCATTCTGACTCGCCAAGGAGTTTGAGGGGTTGGGGCCAAAGAAACGTAAACCAATTTTAAAAAGTCTTCACCTCTGCTTCCAGAAATGCTATAACGAATAGTCTACATATATGGAAAGGTCAATAGTTTAAATATCTAATTTATGGATGTTTTTAAGGCCAGGTCTCGTGTTTGTTCCCTGTGAGAGGGCGAAGTTTACTATTCATTCATTCATTCATTCCTTGCTCCATGAAGGAACAAAATTGTAAATTTGGTCGTTCTCACCCCCACCACTACAACCTCCCCCAAAAGAGCCTGAGATTTTTTTTTAATCTTCTCTTCTGTCGTGAATGCCAGATCTTGTCAAATGGAGAAATAAATTTGTGAATTTGGTCATTCTGGTCCCCAGGGTTTTGAGGGGCGGATCTCAAAAGGGAAAAATAAGCCAATCTTCTTTACTTCCACAATGTTATTATTATATTTTTTTCACATCACTAGAGCACATTGATTTATTAATCATCAGCTATTGGATGTCAAACATTTGTTAATTTTAACATAGTTTTAGAGAGTAAACCCGCTACATTTTTCTATTAGTAGGAAGGGATATTTTTTTAATTAAAGTTTGTTTTGTATAACGACACCACTAGAGCACATTGATTTATTAATCATCGGCTATTGGATATCAAACATTTGGTAATTATGACATAGTTTTAAAGAGTAAACCCGCTACATGTTTATTTTAGTAGTAAGGGATCTTTTATTAAAGTTTGTTTTGTTTAGCGACACCACTAGAGCACACTGATTTATTAATCATCGGCTATTGGATGTCAAACATAATATGGTAATTTGTATATATAGTTTTAAAGAGTAAACCCGTGACATTTTCCCATTAGTAGCAATGGATATTTTATGTGCCCCATCCCACAGACAGGATAGCACATACCACGGCCTTTAATATACCAGTCGTGGTGCACTTGCAGGAACAAAAAATGACGGGGATCGACCAGACTGACCGCGCATCAGGCGGACGCTTTACCACTCTGCTTCAACAAATGTATGAGTCTGGTGGGTGCAGTCAACAATGTACTATGGCGACTGTTTAGGCCTATGGGCCTCTTGTTTGATTGGTTGGGCTTTTGTTGGCTTTTGGGGATTTTTTTATGAGTCTGAAAACAATATTTGCGTGTAACAATTTAACATCTTACGCGCGTGAAGTCAATAATTTGTACGTCATACTGCAAAAATGGTTTTCTCGCGAACCAACCAGTGCTCCACGACTGGTATATCAAAGGTTGTGGTATGTGCGTTCATGTCTGTTGGAAAGTACACATCGTTACGTTAGGTTTCAGTACTAAATAGCTATTACAAATTCTGCACTCATTCAAACGGACGCACCCCCCCCCCCCCCCCCCCCCCCACACACACACATTACACAAGTTAGGATCTAGCTTAGTCGGTAAAACGCTGACCTGAGGTGCTTGCGTCATAGGATCGAATCACCTCAGTGGACCCATTCTCTAATGTTTTCCCCCGTCCCAGCCAGTCCTCTACGACTGGTATATCAAATGCCGTGGTATGTGCTGTCCTGTCTGTGGGAAAGTGCATATAAACAATCCCTTGCTAATGATTGAAAAAATGTAAAATATTCTCCTCTAAGACTATATATGTCAGAATTACCAACTAACATCCAACAGCCGATGATAAATAAATCAATGTGCTCTAGTGATGTGGTTAAACAAAATAAGAATTTATTATTTACATGTATTAGTATCAGACGAAGTCGTCTAATAAAACTTACTACATGGTGTAGCCAGCGAAAGGGGTACGTGCGGCCATACGCCCCATCACACTTCTCCACCCCCCCCCCCCCCCCCCCCACCCCACCTTTTATATTTGCCTGTCTCTCAATAATGCCACTCATAAACAGTGTTTGTGTCCTCACTCCCTACCAGTATACAATTCTGGCTACGCCAATGAATTTACTTCATAAAACACCCAACTTGACAGAACTGTTTACTGAACTATGCAGAACATCCCAGGCTTTGCGGTGTTATCTCCTCATAATTCCTGTCATATTAATCAGAAGTAAGGGAAGCAAGGAATGGGTGAAGAGCTTCTGGGATCATTCCGATCACCACACATGATGAGTTGTTATTTTTTATTTTACAAATTTGGCAAGGGCGGATCCAGGAACGTTATGGCCTCCTTAGGTCCGCCCCTGATTCACATACCCATCTAGTTTCGCCACTGAGATTTATATCAACTTTTACAAAGTGCACTAGCCAAACAAATATAAAAACCACTAAACAAATATCATTATGGGAGTGCTTAAAAATATATATATTATAGCCTACGTATGATATAGACTGGGGAGTGCATATTATTCAGAGGGAGTGCATATTATACATATAATATAGACTAGGGAAGTGTATATTACAGGTATAATATGCACTGGGGAGTGCTTATTCTACGTATAATCTTAACTGGGGAGTGCAAATCCAGAGGAGTGCAAATTATATGTGACCGGTACCGGAAGTCGAATATTTTATTGTAATGATGAAAATAAAACAGACGCACGTTTGTTCCCAGTCAAAGTGTGCTGAAACCCGAATATAATTAATACAAAGGTTGTTTTATTTAACGACACAACTAGAGCACATTGATTAATTAATCATCGGCTATTGGATGTCAAACAGTTGATAGCCTTATTCGGACACGTAGTCATTAGAGGACATCCGCTACATTTTTTTCTAATGCCGCAAGGGATCTTTATGTGCACTTTTCCACAAACAGGAAAGCACATACCATGGCATTTGACCAGTTGTGGTGCACTGGTAAAAACGAGAAAAAAATCCAATCAGTTGAATGGATCCACCGAGGTGGTTCGATCCTGCGATGCAAGCACGTCAAGCGAGCACTCAAACCGACAGCTAAATCCCGCCCCTCATATTGAATAAGTAAAACTTTTCGAGGGTTGCTTGACAATGACAAAAGTTGTTGACGTGCTCGAATAATTATAAAGCCATAATAAAATAAATCCTAGATTGGAATGTCCGCTCACTCCGAAGATAAAGGTCCGTCTGCCTCCTTTTTCCCCTTTTTAAAAAGTCTTTTAATGATATATAATGTTTGATGTTCGGTATTTCCAATGTCCTAAAAATATAAGATTAAAAAAAAAAAAAAATTCACCGATGCTATGTACCCATTTGGAAAAATAAAATCAATTTATAGCTTTTATTTTACTTAGGCCTTATCTATAATTATATGAGATCTAATAGAGAAAATATATTAGATATAGAACGATAGAAATATTCGATCTGAGTAACTTGATACTCTTTATTAAACTAGTATATTTAGCTCTACGTTGCAATTAGACCCACTGAAGGGTAAATATACGGGAAATCTGATAGAAAACCCATCACATTTGATCCCTTGTCCCTTCAGACGACAAACCAGTGTAGCTAACAGATCTTTCGACTCGCTTGTTTTTCTTGGGAGAGACTAAATCGTAGACACTAAGAGTCGTCAACTAGTGAGCGTCTACTGAATATTCATGAGCAAACGATTGATCGGCATCGAGTAATATCCTGGTGTATATATAACAAATTATTCCAACTGTAGATATTAATGTAACAAGTATTTAATAATATACAGAGAGGTTAATAAATTGTGTAATTGAATGTTAAGTAGCGTATATCAATGTCGTTGTTTGTTGTTTTCCTACTCTCTTCTTCTGTGGGATAATCCCGCCGATATTTTGATGAATCTTACAACAGTGGTTACGGTTATCTAAACGTGACAAAATTGTAATGCACGTCTGTACAACTTAATTTCATAAACAAACAACAACAACAAAAAAATCATCCAACAACTACAGAATATATAATTTAAAATAATTACTCTTACACAAACCGCACTCTTGTTTTTTCACCATCTCTGTATTTATTACATTGTCACACGTAACGAAGTCCATGTACCTTTGTAAAACTGATGTATTTGCCCGACTCGCTTCTCTTGAATGAACAAGCATATAGGGGTTTTTTGGTCATAAAAAAAGTTGACTGAAGTGCTTTAAAAACATCAAAACATAGTATTCAAAGAAACAAAACAGTCAAGCTTGAGTATTTGTTATTCTGTTAATCGAGATGTCAATTAATTTATTCCGAGAGTTCAGAATTTCTTGTTATCATTAATAATGAATGATGTTCTCACAAACAAGTGTGTAAGAACATTTGTTTATTACCCTCTACAGTAAACTTCAACATCCTTACAAACACAGTGAACACTGAAACACGCATTTGGTAATAAAAATAATTTATTTTTGTATTACAGCTGTTTTTAAGGACATAATATAAAAACCAAATCTGGATAACAATTATTCATAATATTAGCATTACTACCAAACAGCTATATAGGGTTGCAAACGAATCACTACGCATTTTTACATGGATTACAACTAATTTTGAGGGTAGAATGATGAAAATACATGATAAAAAAGATCTCAGGTTAGCACATTTTACCCGAATATCTCTATAATTTTTGCCCAAATTTGAGGGTTTTTTCCAGCAAGGGGATTGGGGGGGGGGCAGTTCCCCCTTTCTATCCTGTCTCGTAGGTTTAAGTGACCGTGACCATTAGCATATTAATATGTCTTGAGATATCAAATGTTATGCTAACAGAACTGAAAATGCCCGAATCTGAATAACGATTATTCGTATTTGCACTACTACCCAACATCTATATAGGGTTGCAAATGAATCACTACACATTTGTACATGGATTACAACTAATATTGTGGGTAGAATGATGGAAATACATGGTCAAAGGTTTCAGGCCCGACCATTCTGCTCTAACAGCTCCATCGTTTGTCTGAATATGAAACTTTGCTCCAGATCAGAGGGAAGGGATGGTGTGTGCAGAACAGTTGACCACCACCCGATCTCTTAGACGTACGAACGGGTGCATATCCACATAACTCCCCCTTAAATCTGCTATGTAATATCTGATATTTGACTATCGTTCGTATCACTGTCCGAATCGCAAGGCTTGGAAATGTGAGACCCCTCACTCTCGTCCAGTATTTCACAATCCTCTGAACATAGTGTCTGTGAAGATTCACATCGATCCAGCACATACAAAGGTAGACTGCTTCTACTTTCGTTTTCACTTCTTCCTCGGTGGGGTAATAACGAACTGGAGCCACTTACATTCTTTGTATTTTCACTTCTTCCTCGATGGGGTAATAACGAACTGGAGCCAGTTACATTCTCTGGCAATGTCAGTTTATTTTCACTGCATCCAGACCGAGAAGACGAAGGCACATCAGGCTTAATAACGTTGGCTGATGTTTCAAGACATGGGGAAGACGTTGCAGAATTTTCATTCAGTAATTCTGGAAAACGCTTTCTCCCACAGTTAAGCATTCTTTGTGGCGTTTCAGGTCTTTTACGTTTTGCATTATATTTCTGTAATGTCTGTATCAGTTCCAGTGAACACACGCTGTCAGTCTTTGAAATGTTGTGGTTAATTTTTGACACAGTCTGGTCTAGCACTAAACATGTACTACAAGATTCTACAGAACATGATGTCATGTCATTGTTTTTAACTTCTACAGAACATGATGTCATGTCATTGTTTTCAACTTCTACAGAAGATGATGTCATGTCATTGTTTTCAACTTCTACAGAACATGATGTCATGTCATTGTTTTTAACTTCTACACAACATGATGTCATGGCATTGTTTTCGTCTTCTACAGAACATGACATCATGTCATTATTTTCATCTTCTATCGAACATGACGTCATGTCTTTGGTTTTAACTTCTACAGAACACGACATCATATTATTCCTTTCAACTTTTTCTACACAACACGACCTCATATTATTCCTTTCTGTTTCTACAACTGAACATGATGTCATATCATCAACTCTAACTTCAGCTAAAGGGCCAGACGTCCTGCAGTTATTTTTAACTTCTGCAGCTGAACACGAAGTTGTATTGTCCTGTTCATCTGCTATGTCATCTGTATCTAAACCATCTTCTAACCGGGAATCAGATAACATTAGTTTTTGTGAGGACATACTATCGTCTTCTGACTCTGTGTTACATACATCTGATAAAACAGACTTGGGCAGAGTGTCTGTGCTTTCATTCAGCACTTCTGTCGTATATTCGTCAGACTTTTCCTCATCTGTGTCAGCCGTCTCTGGATCATTAGCATCGGATGGGATTTCTGTTGCTACTTGATGTGGTATTGTGGGTTGGGGTGTCATCGATGGGTCGTAATAGTCTCCCTTTAACCACACATGCTTAGAGCCCGTGATGTAGTGCCGGAAGTGTCGGAATACTCGACTTCCCAAAGAGTCGTATGACTCTCCCATCACCTGAAAGAAGTGAAGTTAAAATATTTAAAGTGACACACACCAGTTTTTTTTAACACCATGACATATTTTTCAATATTAGAGCCATTTTTGATACCCGAAATTAGACATTACTCTGTATTTTATTGTTTAGCAGTGTTCTCACTGGTCCATTTTTTGGGGGGGATGGGGGGGGGGGGGGGGGGCGGGCGGCACTGTGCCCCCTTTTCGCATTTTGCCATTTTAGATTATCCATTTCCAAACAACAAAAGTGCTTCTAGTCATCCTGGTGTTTATAATACTACGGAATGCATCTTTTATTATTTTTCGTAAAATATACATACCGTACCTCTGAGAAGTGACGGTTATGGAGTCAGGCTCTAATGTGATTTTAGAAGATATTTCCACATTTCATTGGCACAGACCCTCGTTTCATTAAGTTACACGTTCGTAAATTAACCAAACGTGGTGTCCATTTACATGGGTTAAAACTAGGGTCTGTGTTTTTAAAAATAGACAGATACTTATTTGAAATTATTTGTGGTTTCTTGTAAACACACTTAACAAATGCACAATGAAAGTAGGAGCAGAAACTGTAGGATTCTAAACCCCCTCAAGAAAAGCCGGTTTCTTGGAGGAAGGCGGGAGAAACGCAGTAGCTAACTGTTATGGTGTTCAAAATTCAAGAAGAGCAACCCTTAAAACTCTCACACTTCAAAGAGGTGCCATGCAAGTAATAAAATCCTACGCCATTAATACCTTAGGTTTGTTTCTATTTAAAGACACCACTAGAGCACATTGATTTAATAAGAATAAACACTGACAAGTTAAACGGCTGTTCTATTGTGACTGATATTGTAAAAGTAAAGTTTGTTTTATTTAACGACGCCACTAGAGCACATTGATTTTTTATCTTATCATCGGCTACTGGACGTCAAACATATGGTCATTCTGACACTGTTTTCAGAGGAAACCCGCTGTCGCCACATAAGCTACTCTTTTTACAACAGGCAGCAAGGGATCTTTTATTTGCGCTTCCCACAGGCAGGATAGCACAAACCATGGCCTTTGTTGAACCAGTTATGGATCACTGGTCGGTGCAAGTGGTTTACACCTACCCATTGAGCCTTGCGGAGTACTCACTCAGGGTTTGGAGTCGGTATCTCGATTAAAAATCCCATGCCTCGACTGGGATCCGAACCCAGTACCTACCAGCCTGTAGACCGATGGCCTGCCACGACGCCACCGAGGCCGGTAGTGACTGATATTGTTTCACAAGAAGCAATGAACCATGCAGTGGCATCGTTTACCAGTGCGCTCAACGAGATAATGTCACCGTTTTGCAAGCATGAGTCAAATGTTGCATAAACATTCCATTTGTATGCGCGAGACACAACGACAAACCCTGGTTCGACGACACATTAATTTTTTTTATTTAGTTTATATTAATGCCCGTAAGCAGTTTAATATAGATAAAACTACAGATAATCATATAAATCTACGAGAGAAAAAGAAAATGTACAAGGTACTTTAGCGTAAACGCTGAAGGAATTATATTAGTACAGAAGGGGATATGCTAGATTTGCCGAAATGCAATAATCGCAAACAATTCTATGCAAAATTTTTAAAACAGAAAAAGTTAAATAGTGTTATACCATTGAACATTTCCTTTGAACACTTTAAATCAATAGCCTGTACTGAAGAGCAGGAAAATGTTAATAATACTGAAACTTTTAAGAACAAAGATGATTGTATTTTTGAAGAATTAGATAAAAATATTTCTATAACAGAAATTGAAACAGCCATAATAGAGAATCTGAAATGTGATAAAGCTCATGGACCGGATCGAATTCTCAACGAATATTTCACCGAATGTAAAGTATATTTTCTACCCATGTTATATAAAATCTTCAATTGTATTTTAAGCACTGGATATTTCCCAGAAGGCTGGTCTGAAAGCTATAATTATTCCTATTTTAAAGAAAGGAGATCCATTTGATCCTAATAACTATCATGGTATTAGCCTTTTGAGTTGCCTAGGGAAATTGTTTACAAATATCTTAAATCAAAGACTGCTTGTGTGGTCATCCACTTATAATATTATCCGTGATGCTCAGTTTGGTTTCCAGCAAGGACGTGGTACAGTAGACACCATTTTTGCACTACATTCCATTATTACACAATCTTTGTCTGCAAAGAAAAGATTATACTGTGCATTTGTTGATTTTAAAAAAGCATTCGACTTTATCGACCGTCAAAAATTATGGTGCAAACTGTCAAAAGTTGGTATTAAGGAAAAACTGCTATAAGTTTTCAATATTTATTCCCTAGTGTATCTTAATGTTCAGAGTTGTATTCATATTGATGACTTCCATTCAGAATATTTTATTAACAACTTAGGTTTAATGCAAGGCGAAGTATTATCTCCTATCCAGTTTGCATTATATGTTAACGATTTTGAAATGAATTTTATTGAGAAGGGATGTGTGCCATTTGAATGTAAAAATATTAGTCTTTTTCCATTGATGTATGCCAATGATTTGGAGATTTTTTTGGAGTCAGTGCAAAGCATGCAACATATGTTAGACAGTTTATTTGATTATTCAGCTGAATGGGGAATGGAAGTTAATATTACTAAAACTAAAGTCATGATTTTCAGGAATGGTGGGGAAATTAGTAGTACAGAGAAATGGATTTATAATGGTAAAATGTAAGAATTGGTTCATAGTTTTTCTTATCTAGGTTTTATGTTGTATTATAATAATAAATTCACAGTTGCAGTGAAAAACTTAGCAGACCAAGGTAGAAACGCTTTATTTGGCTTGCATTCTAAAACAAAACCTTTGAAGTTAAATATTGAAACATTGTTATCATTGTTTGACTGTTATATCACATGTATTGTATGTTATACTTCAGAAGTGTGGGGATCTTATAAAGGAGATATTGTTGAAAGAGTACATCTTAATTTTTGTAAAAAAATGCTTGGGGTTAAACGATCTACTAATAATTCTATGGTGTATGCTGGACTCGGCCACCTCCCATTATGCACTAATAGATAATTTAACATGATAAAGTTTGTTTTATTTACTGACGCCACTAGTGCACATTGATTTTTTTATCTTATCATCGGCTATTGGATGTCAAACATATGGTCATTCTGACAGTTATTTAGAGGAAAACCACTGTTGCCACATAGGTTACTCTTTTATGACAGGCAGCAAGGGATCTTTTATTTGCACTTCCCACAGGCAGAATAGCACAAACCATGGCCTTTGTTGAACCAGTTATGGATCACTGGTCAGTGCAAGTGGTTTACACCTACCCATTGAGCCTTGTAGAGCACTTACTCAGGGTTTGGAGTCGGTATCTGGATTAAAAATCCCATGCCTTGACTGGGATCCGAACCCAGTACCTACCAGCCTGTAGACCGATGGCCTAACCACGACGCCACCAAGGCCGGTTTAACATGATAAAGTACTGGTCTAAGATTCTGAACACAGATAATTGCATTCTCAAAAATTGTTATTTATATTTGTATGATTGTGCTGAAAATAAAAATAAAAACAACTGGGCATATTAAATAAAACACAAACTAAACATGCTAGGATTTAGTGATTTATGGACCCACCAACAGGTAGACCCAATGCATTTAACACTCATTAAACAGAGAATAATAGACCAATCCCAACAAGCCATTAGAGCTTAAATCCCAGATTCCACAAAATGCACACACTACTTACATTATATTGATATTTATGCTTTGCAATATTACTTGTCTAAATACATCCCAGAGCGATTTAGGAAAGCCATAACAAGATACCGTCTATCATCACACAATCTAGCTATTAAAACTGGCAGATACAATAATACTGACAGAGCAAATAGATTATGTTTAATTTGTGATAAAGATATTGAAGATGAATTTCATTTTGTACTGGTATGTCCATTTTATAGTGAATTAAGAAGGTCAAATATTAAACCCTACTATTGGAAAAACCCATCTGTTTACAAATTTATTCCACTATTTTCTATTAATAACATTAAGCAGTTACGCAATTTAGGAAATTATCTGTATCAAACTACCTAGTTAAGAAACAGCACGATGTAGTTATCTTATTTATTTATTTATTTACTTATAAAAATTATTATTATTTATTATTATTTATTTATTTATTTATTGTTTACTTACTTTCCATTGTACATTATTTCATTATGTGTCACCATTGTTTACCTGTGTATTTATGTATTTATATATTTTCTTCATAGCTTTATAGCTCAAAGTCAATACAGAATGAACAAATAATGAAAGAGGCAGTAAAGAGTGTGCCCAAAATACGTATATCCAAAATAATTAAGCCCAAATTAAGTACAAACATTCTAAACTCAAAACATTTCACCTCAAAATCAATGGAATGTAATTAGATTAAAATAATACTTTTCTATAATCCGTCCCACAGGAACCCCTTTTTTCATACTGTGGAATTTACTAAGCCAATTGATTTGTAAATTAAAGACAAATTTTTTATTTTTTTGTTATTTCCAAAACACTTTTACATTTCTTCTTACGTCAAACCAAACAGAAATTATTTACCAAAAAAACATTTTAACAGAATGATGGGACAGACTATAAAATATATACACAACTCATTACCAGCTTTTATTAACTGCACTAAAAAGACCTTGGTGTACTCTAAACGGATAAAAAGTCTGTTGTGCCACAATCAGCCTTTCTACTGACTGAACTGGATTATTCCACTGTTATAAACAGTGTAATCCTGGTACAGTAATATTATACCGACCTCTATTTCGAGTACTTCGGTTCCAATCTGCAGCCTTGCCTTGTAGAGGTTCTTTGTGCAGGAGGCGTGCACGCCACGACTCTGAATGGGTCCGAGTAGTTGAAGATCCAGAGTCTGCAAGATCTCCTCTCGTAGAGTGGTCACATCACTGCCCGAATCCACCATGAAGTCTGAACACACAAAACACAACAAATAGACTTTATGCCAGTCCTTATGATTGAATGATACAAGCAATTGCTCAATCTCGCGTAAACTATTTTTATGCAGGCGAAAAACAGCTCACCTCGTGACACGCTGAAATTGTTAAAATATTTACTCAAAGTTGGAGTCAAAAGTACTGTGAATTGTTACACTGGGAGTAATTGCTCTCCTACATAATTTCAGGAGAGCAGTTTCTTGATCACTATCAGTTTTGAAACCATAAGCACTGTTTTATGCTCCTTCTTTTTGTTTTATTTATTAAGACACTAGTGCACAAGCCTCTGAGAATTGAAAATTAGCGTAAATCATAAATGGGTTACATAAAAACAAATTCGGATAACCAATTTGATTTTTGTGTAACCTGTTATGACAATGTAAATGATGGACATGCACGGAAATAATACAAAATAGTAAGTGTTATGCAAAACTAGACTTTAGCGAGCGATGTGCGAACGAAAGAAAAGTTTAAAAGTTTGTTTTCTTTAATGATACCCAGTGGCGTAGTGTGGGTGGGGTCAACGGGGCAGTTGCCCCAGACACAAAATTGTGGACTGGTGGAAGGGACTCGGGGAGTGCTAACAGTCCACTGGTTAGGGGGTGCAATACTTACCTTGCCCCAGGTGCTGGCAACCCATGCTATGCCACTGATGATACCACTAGAGCACATTGATTTATTAATCATCAGCTATTGGATGTCAAACATTTGGTAGTTTTGACAAATTGCCTTAGAGACAAAACCCACTAAATTTTCCCATTAGTAGCAAAGATCTAATATTTGCACTGTACCACAAACAGGATAGCACATACCACAGCCTTTAATATACCAGTCGTGGTGCATAGATGGAATCAGAAATAGCCTAATGGACCGACAGCACATCAGGTAAGCACTTTAGCACTGGGCTATGTAACCCCCCAATGGAACTGTGCTTTAAAGTTCTCACCAATAGTCTGACACTGCGAGTGACGTCTGGTGGATCCAATTGTGGCACTGACACACAGAAAGTCGTACTTGGCTTCAGTCAGTGTGAGAGGTTTCCCCCACCAGCCTTCTATAATGGCTGGCTCTGCATCTTCAGTTGTCCGCTGTCGTTTCCGCAATTTCTGGACTGGAAATCATTACAGAACTATAAAATTAATAATTCCATTTTGTTGAAATATAAATACTATTCTTGCTGTTTAAGTGCAGGTATCACTCTCGATTCCCATCAACCCCCTGAGACTAGATCAAGGCCAGTAAGAGTTAGCTCCCATTATCATGTACATTTATATGATATCAATACGGTCTTATCTTAAATGGCTCCACATAATCTAAGTTATAACCTTAACTTTTTTCATAAGACATTTAAATATTAACTTGACTGTTTAGTTATTATATTGGTACCTAGGTGTCACAAGATACCAGCAACTGAGGGGTGGGGTAGGGTGAGACAGCTATACACTATTTCTCTTGGAACATGGGGGAGGGCAATACATAATCTTTAGAGATGGGGGTGATGGTTTCGATGCGCCCCTCACATATGCTATACTGAGATGGACATGGATCCGGCTCCATTTTCATAAACATACTTAAGTCAATGTATGATACTTATCAACATACTTAAAGTATATAAGTATCATAGTTGTACTTAAGTACGTTTCTGAATACGGAGACTGGGATTTTGTAACAGATGGAGATGGGGCTGTAACATTAATTAATATAAGGTACACAGGCATCAGAAGATGACAGGGTTGGGCTTGTGGGAGATATATTAGTATGCCTATCAATTGAGTATGATAATCATATGTGGGGAATGCATAATCTTTAGAGATGGGTTACTCCAGGGCAACACCTGTCACAATATTTTTTTTAAAATCAAGGAACATTTATCCTGCATCCTCTACTACAAGCACTTGAAATACCACTAATTTAAGATACCATGACCAAACTCCGGGGCGGCACAGCCTGTATGGCCATACCACTTTTTTTTTGCGGGGGGAGGGGATATTTGATGTATCTGTGAAAATTACCTTCAAAGGTGAATTTGAAAGGAGAGTCTGGCAACCCCAAGCAGTACCACTATTTCTGACAGTGCATGTGCCGCCCCTGCCACTTTCTTCTCTATACACTGCCTACCTGCTCTTTCCAGTCTCTTTTTGTGACCTGTCAGTGTTATTTCCAGTTCGTCGTACAAGTCGTCGTCTGGCAGTTCGAGGTTCCGCAGTTCATTGAAGTCGACGAGTTCACTTCTAATGAAGCTCACAAAGTAGTAGTCCAGTCCACTGTCTCTGAGCCACTGGTACACTCGGAAACCTTCGCTCACTCGGTGCAGGGGTGCTGGACAAAAAACACACAAGTTTAGCAGGCATCGAAATAAGCAATGTGTCCGGTAACCAGGGTTCATAAACTTCAAATATTTAAAACTTTCCAGGACTTTTCTATTTTGGTTAATTTCCCAGGACTTTTAAGCACTATTTTGGTTAATTTTCAAGGACTTTTAAGCACTATTTTGGTTAATTTTGAAGGACTTTTAAGCACTATTTTTGGTTAATTTTGAAGGACTTTTTTTCCAGGAGTCTGAATACATTACCTGAAAAGGTACATTGTCTTTTTTCTTCATTTTTTGTTATGTCTCAAACATAAGCTACACCTAATCTAGATATATTACTTGGATGCTAAAGCTGTAAAAATACATAAATTAAAAAAATATTGTAGTTTGCAGATTGTTTTGACAATGTGTGTGGGTGTGCATGCATGAATGCATCTATGTCTCAATGCTGGATCCTGCAGCAAAACACTTGATACCCTTAATAGCTGTAACCCATTTACAGATTATCACAAAATACAGACCTGGGCCCCGTTCCACGAAGCGATCTTAGCCCTAAGATCAACTTAAGTGCATAGGGTAGCTGTGTGCCTACAGTAATCTTAGGGAAAAGATCGCTTCGTGGAACGGGGCCCAGGGGCCTAATTCACAAAGATCTCTTAGGCTCAGGCGCCTAAGTAAGAGACCGTTGTCAGTTAGGCCTCTGGGACCCGTTTTATGAAGCGATCTTAGCACTATGATCACCCTAAGTGAATAGCTACCATATACACTTAAGGTAATCTTGGTGCCAAGATAGCCCGAGTACTCTGACTGTAAGAGAGCTAGACGGACATTTGGACATAAACACGCTCTCATTACAGTAAGAGACCAACCTATGTCTTTTTTTGGCAATTCCTGGCTACCAAACGGTAGGCAACGAGTCCCGCTCTAATACCACAACAATCCTATGTTTGACGTCAAATACCTTTACATCAATCATTTTCGAGTTAAGTGATACAAAAAAATCCACATATTAATCACTAATACACATACTACAGAAAGAAACCCGACAGCACCCACATTCAGCTACACTTCGTGACACTCCGTCGCAACAATTACAATTAGTCAGAGTACTCGGGCTAGGTGCCAAGACTGGTTTGTACAATGGGGCCTTGATACCAAACCAAGCCAAAATAGAATCAGAAAATCGAAGAATGCTGACCAATTTACGTCACAATAATATTTAGGAAAAGTGTGTGTGTCTTGTGTTTGCAGTAGCAGACCCCCTAAAAAATATTCAAATGCCCTTTTCACCCATCTTTTAGTTGTTATTATTGAGGTGCCCTTTTGATGAGCTGGTCCAATTGCCCTTTTCCCATTGGTGCCCCTTCAGAAAAATATTTTCTGGATTTGGCCTTGGTTAAACAAGCATTATAGGTATACAATTTCATAGGTCTGTGTGGTCTTAGTGCTACATAGAAGTATACACACATACCCCACTCCCTCCCCCCAAAAAAAACCCATGAATCCGTTGAGAGCAATAGATCCCACAACCCACCATACTTCAAATGAGCACTCTGCCACCGAGTTACATATCCTTCCTTCTTTAAGCATGAATTCATTATAGTCTGGCATGTGACCAGATTCAGTGTTGACACCCATTACACATGCTAATGTTTTTAAAATACATTTTTTTTTGGGGGGGGGGGCAACATATCTCCACCCCCCACCCCCCCTAGAAGACACATTTAATCTCGACCCCTCCTCATAATTTCCTGTACCAGATACAAGTGCTTGATAGTTATTAGGAAGTAAATTTTATTTAATGACAAATCAGGGATTTATTCAGGATCTTTCATTTTAATTTATATGGTGTTGAATACATAATTTATTAAAGATAATTAGAGCCGAAACCTGCTACTGCCATAATCCATCCATCTTTTTGGTTAATTACCAGTAAGAGGCATTTTAAATGTACCATCCCACAGACAGGACAGTACATACCACGGCCTTTGTTACACTAGTTGTGGTGCACTGGCTGGGGCAAGAAAGGGCCCAATGATAATCCGCCAATGGGCCCACCGACGGGGATCGATCCTGGACCGACCACACATCAGGCGAGTACTTTACCACAGGCCATATATACTACTATTACTAGTTGTCAGCGGGTTACTTACCTGAAGCCAACAGGACACACCTGTGTTCAGGAACCCTTATGTCCAGCTCGTCCAAATCGGCGGTTGTCAAAAACTGCAAGTCACTTTCCAAGTCAAAACCTTTGGCAATGAACGTATTATAATACTGATCCATTCCTACTGATCTTAAAAATGACTGTATCCCTTTTGTGAGTGCTAATTGGTTTTCGTCTGATCCAGACCACGCCATTTGTAGTGTTGATCTATTACGGGTAAAGAAAGGAACCCATGTGTAAAGCTTCGTAAAATTATTTAGGTCATGCCCTAGTAACGCTGGGGTATTCCTTTGTAGAGATCCTAACGTGGGTATTTGCACGAAGTTCATTGGTTTCCTCATCAAGGGCTGCTAGGAAACGTAGCAACAACCAATAAGAAAAGTCATGGATTTCCCTTGTAGCAAATAGCCACCAAAATAGTTTTCCAACCGATTCGGCTGTTTCCGACTAGATCATTTTGGCTGTGATCGAGAAAAACCGATCATATGCGGAAATATTGTCACGTGATACATTTCAAATATACTTATTTTGACACGTGAACATATCGCAAAGATGGCTACAGGAGTTGTGAATGAGCCGAAAGGGAAAAAAATTGCTTTAATTACTGGAATAACTGGACAGGTATAGTGTTTATGGTGTGGAAAGTGGTTCGGTATTTGCGTGGTAATATATATTATTTGCTGACTGATAAAAAATAAAGGTTAAACAGTACTTGTCTGACAAGTGTTATAAATTAGAAAGCTTCTCAATGCATGAATTCGCTAGTTAGTTACCGGTTGAGTACCAGTCGTTTTCTACCCACAATTCTTTGTTAGGTCTCACTTTACCCAAATATTTTCCAATAATTTAAATAAACATTTTTGTTTGAATTTGGGAGGTAAAGTGACTAATTTTCTAAAAAATTACTGCATATCATATGTAGAGATGTGTAAAGAATCAGCCTACACCCACCCTCACTTGAAATTTCAGGGTGGGGGGTAGTTTTAGGGTTAGGATGAGGTTCCCTTTTAATATCATGGGATGTAGCCCAGTGGTAAAGTGCTTGCTTGATGCACGGTCAGTTTTGGATCGATCCCCCATCAGTGGGCCTATTGGGCTATTGGAAAGAGTTTGACCCATACCCCACCATACCCCTCCATATCAGTCTCTAAGACTAACCCTAACCATTAAAAGGAGGTACGGGTCGAACTCATGCAGAACTAGTTCCCGTTTTTACCAGTGCACCACGACTGGTATATCAAAGGCTGTGGTATGTGCTAGCCTGTCTGTGGGATGGTGCATATAAAAGATCCCTTGCTGCTAATGGAAAAATGTAGCATATTTTCTCTCTAAGACTGTCAGAATTACCAAATGTTTGACATCCAATAGTTACGATTAATAAATCAATGTGCTCTAGGTGGTGTCGTTAAACAAAACTTTTTTTTAAGTTGCTATCAAGAGGCGAGCTCTGTAAACAGATCCGTATGCATTTTTTATTCTTGTTTACTATATGGATTTAATTTCAGGTCATAATAAAACTGTGAAGTCTGTTCCTACTGTGAGGCATGAATCCAGGCATATAATAAAGAAATTATCTAAAATTGTGAATGTGACATGAATAGTCTGAACTCCTTTCAGAACGTTATACAGCAACTTGGTTATATTTTTTTTAACATAAACAGTCGGAATGCATGCGCATACACCCTGATGCAGTGACATCAATGGCAAAACTACTTAGTGATGTCAATGAAACATAAATTATGGGTGTGACATAGCCATTTCTGACTGGTGACATGTCATACTATTTTTTTCCAAACTTAATTAGCTGACCATGACAGTGACTTTTATCAGGGCTTCTAGATTATGGTAGCCCCACTCCCATGGCTAGTGATATTCAATGTTGGGCTAGTAAATAACAACTATTGCCATGCCTGTCAGCAAGTGAATATTTATGGTTACATGTTAGAGTTAAGTCTATTTTGTAAATATGAATATCCTGCTCCCACCCCAACCTTCCCAATGTTAGTGTTTTTAAAGGTATGGTCAACTCCAACAAGAGCCTTATGTGTTGGAAAGATGCATACCCGGACCACCAGCACATGCTGACACTTTAGCAAATGAAAAACTCGTAATTTTAGAGTTAATAAAAAAAACATGATTATTCCTGCTAACTGGGGGCAGCCATTTTGTTTCATTTTTGTGACGTCCGGTGGGATAGCTTGGGGCGAAGTGACGTCAGCTCCTGACCATCTCCTGTATGTACAGTGTAAACAAAAGCAGTTATTTTCGACAAGGTGCTTCTCTTTGATCAACCTGACTTGTAAAACAGCATAAATGATGTAATAATATAATAAACTATTTAACTAAATATATTTCAAGTTGCATTAACGGAACAAAATGGGGTTACAGTATTTTTCTCTGTTTAATAATCCAAAGGAAAAATGTACACTATTAGGCCTATTGATATGCTACATTGGAGCAAAAACAACAACCCACGATACCCAAGTGGTAATTTTCTTTTCTTTGGGACTACGTAATTGGTCAGTTCTGTGGTTTTAGATAGAAAAGTATACTTAATCAATAGTTTTACAGAACTATTTACAGTAATAAACCATGTCCATTACAATTTTAGGGGCGACAGGTAATATTCCACAATACCGGTATGTATTTTTGTGTCTAGACAGCGTGAATTAATTGGCTCATCTGGTTACCAATCAAATACACACCTGCCAATCAGGAATCACAGGTAGAAGTAACTAACAGCATAGACCAATTAACTAAGAAAACACTCCATGTATCATTTCAGTACGTAGGTTAATGCATGGGCAAAACATTGTTAATTGTTTCGACTTGTTGTGTAGCCACATTGACAATGGTATTTTATTTTGTATTGAAAAATTATATATATAGTGCTGGATATACTTATTGCTGGCTTACTGGGATGTGTATTATTACAGAACATTGCAATGTATGACTATTTATCATCCCGCAAAACAGGTAAATTGTGTTTCTCTAGTTCTAAGGCTCATTCCTAACGTGACACGTTAAGTATTACGTAACCACCAGCTCGCCATAGGGCGTACTCACTGAGATGGTACAAAATGGCTGCGCCCATTATATATAATAGCCGTCACATTTAACCATTTTATTAATTAACTATATGATTATACGTGTTGATATTAAGCAATAATGTGCATTATATATTGTTGAATATGCATACCAGGCCAAATGCCTTAATTGTCCTCTCCTTTAAGCTCTATCTCCCTCTTTAGGTGATATGTTTGATTATTACTAATATTATTTAGTAAAACTGTATTAACTTAAAGTAAAGTAGGACTAGTTAATTTTTGATTTTGGCTAGTAATTTTTTTAAATCACTGATCCCATGGCTAGTGGATTTTATAAAAATTCTAGAAGCCCTGCTTTCATTTAAAAAAATCATGACCGTGACTACTGATTATCACAAAACATAAATCGTACGATTGGCCCAGCGCAGACTGCCTATGTTGGCACATGGTCATTTGGTCCGTAGGGCCAACGTAGGCTCAATGTTGGTAATTCCTCGTTACACCAACGGTGTACCAATGTTGTGCCAACATTTTTATTCCACGTTGTATAGTTGGCCCAACTTTGGGCCAATGTAATTAAGAATAATAAGAGTACAATTTCTGATGACGTTTCCATGGCTGCTGGCCTTGCACGTTGCCTCTCCTCCTCAAGTGCTGCAGTGACAAATGCAGAAGATAAGGATGTCGTACCAAATTTAAAAAGGATTTCAACAGTTTAGTCTTAAATATACACCTGAAATTATTTAAAATTAAAGTATATACCACTGAATAAAAAGGTTGTTCATATGTAATTAGTGTATGTAAATGTCACCTTGTTCAGATTATTACTGTTATAAAAAAATAACATATAACATTTCCCTTAGTTAAATGAAAGTACTTAGTTTGGTTTAAAGTTTGTTTTGTTTAACAACACCACTAGAGCACATTGATTTATTAATAATTTTGACATATAGTCTTAGAGAGGAAACCAGCTGTATTTTTCCATATGTAGCAAGGGATCTTTTATATGCACCATACCAAAGACAGGATAGCACCTACCACAGCCTTTGATATACCAGTCGTGGTGCACTGGCTGGAGAGAAATAGCCCAATGGATCCACCAACAGGGATCAATCCCAAACCGACTGCTCATCAAGCGAGCACTTTATCACTGAGCTATGTCCTGCCCCATGAAACTACTTATTGATAATTGTAAAACAAAATAACCTAGCTATTACATGTCTTGCCACATACAGATGTGATATACTGGACTACATCCCGCCCCATGAAACTACTTATTCATAATTCTAAGACTATATAACCTAGCTATTACATGTCTTGCCACATACAGATGTGATATACTGGACTACATCCCGCCCCATGAAACTACTTATTCATAATGCTAAAACTAAATAGCCTAGCTATTACATGTCTTGCCACATACAGATGTGATATACTGGACTACATCCCGCCCCATGAAACTACTTATTCATAATGCTAAAACTATATAACCTAGCTATTACATGTCTTGCCACATACAGATGTGATATACTGGACTACATCCTGCCCCATGAAGCTACTTATTCATAATTCTGAAACTAAATAGCCTAGCTATTACATGTCTTGCCACATACAGATGTGATATACTGGACTACATCCCACCCCATGTAGCTACTTATTCATAATGCTAAAACTAAATAGCCTAGCTATTACATGTCTTGTCACATACAGATGTGATATACTGGACTACATCCCGCCCCATGAAACTACTTATTCATAATGCTAAAACTATATAACCTAGCTATTACATGTCTTGCCACATACAGATGTGATATACTGGACTACATCCCACCCCATGAAGCTACTTATTCATAATTCTAAAACTAAATAGCCTAGCTATTACATGTCTTGCCACATACAGATGTGATATACTGGACTACATCCCGCCCCATGAAACTACTTATTCATAATTCTAAAACTATATAACCTAGCTATTACATGTCTTGCCACATACAGATGTGATATACTGGACTACATCCCGCCCCATGAAACTACTTATTCATAATGCTAAAACTAAATAGCCTAGCTATTACATGTCTTGCCACATACAGATGTGATATACTGGACTACATCCCGCCCCATGAAACTACTTATTCATAATTCTAAAACTAAATAACCTAGCTAGTACATGTCTTGTCACATACAGATGTGATATACTGGACTACATCCCGCCCCATGAAGGTACTTATTCATAATTCTAAAACTAAATAGCCTAGCTATTACATGTCTTGTCACATACAGATGTGATATACTGGACTACATCCCGCCCCATGTAGCTACTTATTCATAATGCTAAAACTATATAACCTAGCTATTACATGTCTTGCCACATACAGATGTGATATACTGGACTACATCCCGCCCCATGAAACTACTTATTCATAATTCTAAAACTAAATAACCTAGCTAGTACATGTCTTGTCACATACAGATGTGATATACTGGACTACATCCCGCCCCATGAAACTACTTATTCATAATTCTAAAACTAAATAACCTAGCTATTACATGTCTTGCCACATACAGATGTGATATACTGGACTACATCCCGCCCCATGAAACTACTTATTCATAATTCTAAAACTAAATAGCCTAGCTATTACATGTTTTGCCACATACAGATGTGATATACTGGACTACATCCCGCCCCATGAAACTACTTATTCATAATGCTAAAACTAAATAGCCTAGCTATTACATGTCTTGTCACATACAGATGTGATATACAACTAGAGGCTTTCTCTTATTTTGTTCCATGTTGATGGACATTACTTATCGTGTCTTAGTTCTTGATTTCTTGTTTTATCTTATTCAGTGTTACACATTAAATGTGTTTAAAAAGATATAAGGGCTATTTCTTTTTAAAATGGGTGGGGGTAAGCGTGAAGATTTTTCTAAATGTGGGGAGGGATCATCTCTGTGTTCACCATTATTACAAAATACTGAAAATGTGTCTACAGGTAGGGGTCTAAAAATGTCCAGCCCCCCCCCCCCCCCCCCACACCCTGCCATGATTTTTAAAAGGAATAGCCCTAATAAAATTGTAAACTGTCTCAACACATGCATATACCATATCTCACTCTGTTACTAACATAGAATCTGTCTCAACACATGCATATACCACATCTCACTCTGTTACTAACATACATGTACATTTGTAGAATCTGGCTCTACCCATTGTTACTAAGTATTCAAATTGACACGCATTGTCGGTAAGTTTTTATTACTTTGGTTTAAAGACTTTACAAAGATAAAATATATTCTGGATTTTCGCGTTACTGGTCGCGAGATCGCTATTACGCTAATTGAATATTTGGTATTATTATTATTATGTTTGAGCTGTCGGATAGATTATGCAACCGTTTGTTCACATCACAAGATAGAAAATGGTTTAGCCGAAATTTTAGCCACTTGCAAATTTTATTAGCCATTTAAAACTTCTTTTTTTTAATTAGCCAATGGCTAATTTGGCTATCCACAGCACGAGCCATGAATGTTTTCAGTGTGTGGGAGTTTTGGGAAGGGGGTGTTAGGATAGAAATGATTGATTGCCAACTTAACTGTACTTTTAAAAAGAGCGTCACCTATCGTTTATTCAGTTAAATGGTACAGTTAATTCTGTCAGTGGGCATCTTCTTTGATCGGCCTTGAAGCTTGATTGCTCGGCATGGGAATCTCGTTAATGCGTAAGCGCCTTCCTGATGGATTAGCGGTCCCAGTAGATGTGGTAAAATTACTAAACATCAGTTGCGAGCAGACGACTGGTCCATTGTTAGGTATTTAGGAAGTGTTTTACCTGTCATAGTAAGTAAGTGTGCTTGATATACTGGTACACAAGTTGTTTGCAAGAGATAGTCGACTGCCATGCTCGTACTTGTGAAAATTATTTTTTCTAAAGCACTGGAGCAGACATGTTCGAAACCTCCTTGGTACATGAGCATGTTAAAGCCTTATCGCATCGCATCAAATCAAGGCGTAGCGGCAATTGATTTACGGTGCTTCCATGCTGTCAAAGCGCTTACTTTACGGACCAAGGCGTGTCAGGTTGCTACGCCTAACGGCCCTGGGGAAACCCCTGCTAACTCTGTTGATACATGTAGGTCACTGATGATTTGTATGGCTGTCAACACACAGGATTGTGCATAGTGTTAAACAGGGCTAGCTCTGCCACTCAATTTGGCGAAACAATTTCAAGTAATAATTAGTGTTTTGTAGGAAAATAACTGGGTTTTGCTAGTGGAAATTATCAACTCTATTACTATTTCATTTCATTTCAACATGTTCGTGCTTGTATCAAATTAATGTTCAACCACACTGTCCTGGGCACACACATCAGCTATCTGGGCTGTCTGTCTAGAACAGTGGGTTAGTTGTTAATTGTTAGTGGTTAGTGAGAGAGAAGAGGGTGTAGTGGCCTTACACCTACCCAATGAGTCGTTAAAACTCACTCTGGGTGGGAGCCAATACCTACCAGCTTTATGTCCGATGGCTTAACCATGATGCCACCGAAGCCGGTTGTATTACTATAATGACTTTTTCAAACATTTATTGATCACTGATTTACATACACATAATGAGGTACGGAAAAAGGAAATAGGTTACCTGAATTTGTTTTTGTGTTACTTGTTAATGAGTAATATGCAAATTTTTAAATATCAGAGGCCTGTGCGTGTGTTATAATAATTATTATTATGTCTTTTTGTTTATTTTCAGGATGGATCATATCTAGCAGAATTATAGTAATTATTAGTATGTCTTTTTGTTTATTTTCAGGATGGATCATATCTAGCAGAATTTCTCATTAACAAGGGATATCAGGTAAATTGGTCTTGGATCCCTTCAGTGGACCCATTGAATTTACTCCATTCCAACTTGGCCCCAAACTTATAAAACTTTTAGGGCTCAGACTTGGTCAAGACTAATAGTCATTTGTTTATTTTAATTAATAACTTTTAAATTTAAATTTTATAAAAAAAAAATTATGTATTTTTTAATTATTAATTATTTTTTGTTAAATAGTTTTTAAATTTAAAATAAATTTTCAAATATTTTAAAACTAGATTATTAGTACTCAGTTTATGGTGAGTTATTTAATTCTGCGCAGTTCTAATGTTAACCCCAAATACAGGTAACCATTGTTTAAAATTGTGAAGTTACTTATTTGGAAATTAATTGTTTGATGGAAGCTGTGATATGAAAGATATTTGAACTTTGTTTACAATTTGTTAACATTTCAGTGGATCAAGTATATATATTTTTCTCATTGTTTTGTTTTATTTTCAGGTTCATGGAATCATTCGTAGATCGAGTTCGTTCAACACATCGAGAATTGAACATCTCTATGCTGATCCAAAGTCACACAAAGAGGGATGTAAGTGTCGCTGGTTGTTGTCAGTTTCTGACATGCATTACGTAGGATACGAGTTGTATAATTGGTGAATTTATTTGATTATTAATGCGCCAAAAAGCTACTTTGAAAATGGCATACTTTGTAGATCTAGATCTATCAATGGTTCACTCTATTTTAATATCTTTCAGGATAAATGTGACAGTCAGTCGAGGTGTACGATAATTATATATTCTATGTGGATTTTGTTTCTATCTGTTTATATAACTTTTTCAAATTTTGAAATGTTCTTGGCTCATTTTTAAAGTGGCAGACCCTAGTTTCAACGTGTGAAAATGGACACAAAGTTTGGTTAATCTTTAAACCTGTAACACATTTGGATAACATTACAATAGAGTAAAACAAGAGTCTGATGTTGAAATGGGAAAGTACCCTTAAAAGTTAAGACTAGAGCTCGACTTCATAACTATTAATTCTCAGAAATACATTTATGTGCATTTCCAAAACTATAAAAAAATGTCTTTTGTGGTATTACAAACACCAAGATGGGGAGAAACACTTTTGATGTACAGAAATACATGTAGATAATCTAAACAGTAAAATGTAAGTAATGTCTGATTGCAATTACCAAGAATGGCTCTTAATAATGAAAGATATTCCATAGTGTTTGCTATCTAGGGTCTGTCAGTTTAAATTAGTATTAGTACTATTAATGTCAAACACGTTCTAGGAGACGTCGGACTTGATGGCTGTAAAGTCAGCCAGTTTGATGAGATTTTTCACTCCTAAAGATTGAACGGGCGCGACGTAGCCCAGTGGTAAAGCGCTCGCTTGTTGTGCAATAGGTTTGTGATCGATCCCCATCGGTGGGCCCATTGGACTATTTCTCGTTCCAGCCAGTGCATCACGACTGGTACATCAAAGGCCATGGTATGTGCTATCCTGTCTATGGAATGGTGCATATAAAAGATCCCTTGCTGCTAATCGAAAAGAGTAGCCTATGAAGTGGTGACAGCGGGTTTCCTCCCTCAATTTCTGTGGTCCTTAACCATATGTCTGACACCATATAACCGTAAATAAAATGTGTTGAGTGCGTCGTTAAATAAAACATTTCCTTCCTTCTTAAACACTGAATCATCTGAGTATTTTGAATAGTAGTTAGCATGTTACACTTTATATAAATTTCTTGCATGTTTTATGTATCTGTTATTCTCTTCAGATTTCAGTTGAAAAGAAAATGTCAGGGCTAGCTTTGAGTGATCCAAAAATTTCGCCAAATTATCTTTTAAAAATGTAACACCTGTAGCTATTTTCCAACAAAATATCAATTATTCACAATTGTTTTTAGCCCCTCTCCCCCCCCCCCCCCCCCCCCCAAAGAAAAATGACCAGTTCTTCTTAAAATGTGCAATTGGTGAACGTGGAGATTGTCAGAGCTAGCCATGACATGTTTTTGTTCATGAAATCACTTTATTGCACAAGGGTATATATGACTAACTTTGTGTGTGTTCTGTTAATGTTTTAGCTGATGTAGGAATGTGTTTTATATATGACTAACTTTAATGTTTTAGCTGATGTAGGAATGTGTTTTATATATGACTAACTTTGTGTGTGTTCTGTTAATGTTTTAGCTGATGTAGGAATGTGTTTTATATATGACTAACTTTGTGTGTGTTCTGTTAATGTTTTAGCTGATGTAGGAATGTGTTTTATATATGACTAACTTTGTGTGTGTTCTGTTAATGTTTTAGCTGATGTAGGAATGTGTTTTATATATGACTAACTTTGTGTGTGTTCTGTTAATGTTTTAGCTGATGTAGGAAGATGTAAGTATACAGAGGTGGACATTCTATAATAGGTTGTAAAATACTGGCTTCCATTTATTTTTCTTTGAAATCTGCCTTAATGGTGCAATCTCACTTTGCAATTTGTAGAAAGTGAAATATTTTTGTTTACATAATTATAGCATTTGCTTCTCTCCCTCCCCCCCAGGATAGTTGAACAGAATTTGCCATTTACATTTAGTATATATACATATATACATATATTATTGAAATACTAACATTTTAGTGCAAATAATTCTAGAATAAGTATAATTTAGTTTTAACCTATTTTGATTAATTTCTGAATCAAAGAACTTACCACAAAGACCAAATGTATGTATGGGAGAGAAGAACTCCCCATTTAAGTAGTGCCTGAGGAAACTGGCATTATGCATCTTGATTCCAGCACTGAACATGCCAAATTATGTTATTGTATTTTATTCCACACATTCCACTTTTGTTTTCCCTCTATGTCTCATAGCTCCATAATGTATCCAGCTGAAAGCATACGGCAAAATGAAATACAAAATATAATTAAATGAGAGTGCTCTTCCTTGCACGGGTACTCGGGTCCAGTGAACGGACTTGAGTTTTGCTAGACTTGCCCCGCGCCCGAGTATTTGTGGAGACCCTACATTTAATGGGAGCTGTCACTCTGGCTCCCTATCACTCCCCTGAGACTAGTTCAACAGGGGAGCTGTCACTCTGGCTCCCCATCACTACCCCGAGACTAGTTCAAGAAGAGTAATTTCATTTACACTTATTTTTATGCCTAATTATATATTTAATTAAGGTTCAAGTACGCTGTCCTGGGCACACACACACACACACACATCAGTTATCTGGGTTGTCTGTCTAGGACAGAGAGCTAGATGTCAGTGGTTTGTGTGAGAGATTTCGATGTAGTTGCCTTACACCTACCCACAGAGTCGTTAAAACTCGCTCTGGGTGAGAGCCGGTACTGGATTGTGAACCCAGAACCTTACTACCTGCCTTATGTCTGCTGGTTTAATTAACCACTGCACCTCCGAGACCAGCACCAAAAAGAAAACAAGAAAATAAATAAAACAATAAAACTGATGCAACTTCGTTTTGTGCTGAGACATCATTAAACATTCCTTTCCTCTTTTGTTTTATTCTCATCATAATCTCGCAAACTGTCAGATAACATACCACTGTCTTGTCTTAAACTCAACCAATCACGTTGTATGTTTTTTGACCAATCAAAATGTACTCTTTTGTCACCATAAGTTCTTAACGAATCAGACTTGCATCAGTATTTCTTATGACATCTTGACGAAAACAGTTGTATTCTTATGTCTTTATTATAAGCTGTCGACCAGTCATACAGATGTTTTTTTGTTTGTTTGTTTGTTTGTTTCTGAGAATGCACCTTTAGTACAGATGCTTTGCACACGCTGGACCGAAGGTCATCACCAACTTGACCTGAATTCATCAGCAGTAATATATGAAGTACATGTATGATTTGGAATATTTAAAAAACATGAAAGTGTCAGTTGGTAGGATTCGAACCCACTGCACCGATTTGTAGGGCGTTTGAAAACCTGCAACCGTAAATACTCGGCCAACCAGGTCTTCCACACAAATGGAAGCCCCAGTTAACAAGTAGTTAAAAAAGTGTGCTGGCAGGCACTCAGTTTGAAACTATTAATGTAATATTTTTTATCATATAATATCTTACATTTTCAGTGCAATCAAAGTATGTGATATTTTTCAGATCACATACTTTAAGAATTTGATAACTTTGCAAATTAGATGTAAATTAGTCAAGGTCTTGGCACTAGGTTTATTGACATTTAAGCAAACGTACTTGGGTGACACTCCATAATTGACGTATGCATTCACAGTCATCAAATAAAAACATTTCAATGGCAATTTGACACTGAAAGCAGAAAAACATTAGGAACAAGTTTATTTTGATGTAAGGACATCCAAAATGACGTCATTCGAGTTTGACGTCATTTCCATTCAAAAATACACTGCGCTACATATTCTTACATCATTTGAATATCTAGTAATGGCGGACAGGAATAAAAGTTGCGTGTACAGTTTACAAAAACGTTGTATTAAGCTTGAGCTTATATGATAAAGAGATTATTACCCTCGTGTATTTCGGTATCGTCAATATCATATTAGGAATAAAAATAATGTATTATGCTCGCCAGAGGCTTGCATAATACAATTTTTATTCCTAATATATGATATTGACGATACCGAAAAACACTCTGGTAATAACCTATATGTATTAATACACAGCAATATTTAACTTGCAGTGCAGCTAATAATGCACTCTGGGACTAATAGTCCATTAGCAGAAACGCCAACCTGGTACAGTGAAACTCCTTTAAACCGGACACCCCTTGGGACCAAGTAAAAAATCCTGTTATAAGAGGTGTCCAGTTTAGAAATGTTCTCTTATGTACAGATATTTAAAAAGGGACCATGAAAAATTTCCGGTTTTGAGGAAATTCCGGTTTATAGAGGGTCCGGTTTTGAGAGGTTTCACTGTAAATATAATATTTAAAAACAAAGTGTCAATTGGCAGAATTCAAGTCACTGTCTGTAGTAGCCTGAATACTCTGCTATTCAAGAGCTAGATGGATGGACGTTTGGACAGTTATGATCACTCTCTCAAGTCTGGTGTCAATGTTCTGGTTAAATACATGGGATGTCACGATACATGGATGCATCATGATAGCACTGCTGGTGATCCGGTACACAATACCTGTGCTTGTGTATCAATGCATATCTTAATTACTCATCAAGAGAACACATTCCTGCTTATGTCAGTGTGTCTAGGATGTTGGTATTTCTATAACAAAACTATGTTTATTCAGTGTTTCACTTTATCATGTTTATTTCTTATTTTTAAATCACTTCGCCTATGCTTCCAACTTTTTGTTTTATGGGGTGGGGGGGGGGGGGACACCATGAATGAGGTATCGTGATACGAATCGTATCGTGGCTTATGTATCGTGATAGAATCATATCGTGGCTTATGTATCATGATACATAGCGTATTGTGAGGTAGGTTTATTGAGACACCCCTATTAACTATGTACAGTGTAGGTGTATTGTGATATGAGTCGTATCGTGGCTTATGTATCATGATACATATCGTATCGTGAGATAGGTGTATCGTGATACGAGTCGTATCGTGGCTTATGTACACATGTATCATGATACATATCGTATCGTGAGGTAGGTAGGTATATCGTGATACGAGTCGTATCGTGGCTTATGTATCATGATACATATCGTATCGTGAGGTAGGTGTATCGTGATACGAGTCATATCGTGGCTTATGTATCATGATACATATGGTATCGTGAGGTAGGTGTATCGTGATATGAGTCGTATCGTGGCTTAAGTATCATGATACATATGGTATCGTGAGGTAGGTGTATCGTGATACGAGTCGTATCGTGGCTTAAGTATCATGATACATATCGTATCGTGAGGTAGGTGTATTGTGGTGCGAGTCATATCGTGGCTTATGTATCATAATACATATCGTATCATGAGATAGGTGTATTGTGACACCCCTATTACCGTAACTACGTAGGTGTATCGTGATACGAGTCGTATTGTGGCTTATGTATCATGACACATATATCGTGAGGTAGGTAGGTGTATCGAGACACCCCTATTAACTACATAGGTGTATCGTGATACGAGTTGTATCGTGGCTTATGTATCATGATACATATCGTATTGTGAGGTAGGTGTATCGTGATACGAGTCGTATCGTGGCTTATGTATCGTGATACATATTGTATCGTGAGGTAGGTGTATTGTGATATGAGTCGTATCGTGGCTTAAGTATCATGTTACATATTGTATCGTAAGGTAGGTGTATCGAGACACCCCTATTAACTACATAGGTGTATCGTGAAATGAGTCGTATCGTGGCTTATGTATCATGATACATATCGTATCGTGAGGTAGGTGTATCGTGATACGAGTCGTATCGTGGCTTATGTATCATGATACATATGGTATCGTGAGGTAGGTGTATCGTGATATGAGTCGTATCGTGGCTTAAGTATCATGATACATATCGTATCGTGAGGTAGGTGTATCGTGATACGAGTCGTATCGTGGCTTAAGTATCATGATACATATCGTATCGTGAGGTAGGTGTATTGTGGTGCGAGTCGTATCGTGGCTTATGTATCATAATACATATCGTATCATGAGATAGGTGTATTGTGACACCCCTATTACCGTAACTACGTAGGTGTATCGTGATACGAGTCGTATTGTGGCTTATGTATCATGATACATATCGTATAGTGAGGTAGGTGTATCGCGATACGAGTCGTATCGTGGCTTATGTATCATGATACATATCATATCGTGAGGTAGGTAGGTGTATCGAGACACCCCTATTAACTACATAGGTGTATCGTGATACGAGTTGTATCGTGGCTATGTATCATGATACATATTGTATCGTGAGGTAGGTGTATCGTGATACGAGTCGTATCGTGGCTTAAGTATCGTGATACATATCGTATCATGAGGTAGGTGTATTGTGATAAGAGTCGTATCTTGGCTTAAGTATCATGATACATATTGTATCATAAGGTAGGTGTATCGAGACACCCCTATTAACTACATAGGTGTATCGTGATACGAGTCGTATCGTGGCTTAAGTATCATGATACGTATCGTGAGGTAGGTGTATCGTGATACGAGTTGTATCGTGGCTTATGTACGTATCATGATACATATTGTATCATGAGGTAGGTATATCGTGATATGAGTCGTATCGTGGCTTAAGTATCATGTTACATATTGTATCGTAAGGTAGGTGTATCGAGACACCCCTATTAACTACATAGGTGTATCGTGATACGAGTCGTATCGTGGCTTAAGTATCATGATACGTATCGTGAGGTAGGTGTATCGTGATGCGAGTTGTATCGTGGCTTATGTGCCATGATACATATCGTATCGTGAGGTAGGTGTATCGTGATACGAGTCGTATCGTGAGGTAGGTGTATTGTGACACCCCTATTAACTACGTAGGTGCTGACAGGTTTCTTCCTGCAGTGTGTGTAGCAGTGATTATTAATATGTGAAATATTTGTTATCAGCGAACTGGGAAATGATTAGTGTAATGGTATGTAATGTCAAACATAGGGTTATTGTTGTATTGGAGCAGGAATCATTCCCTACCTGGTGGTAGGCAGAGATTCCATGTTTTCGTTACAGACTTAACGTTACAGACTCTGACTGAGAGAATGATCATAACCGTCCAAATGTCCGTCTAGCTCTCAAACAGAAGAGTACTCGAGCTATTATTTTGTTTTTATAAAATGGGGCAGTTACGGCTGAATACAACATATAGGTAGCATAGACCCTAATGAATGTCACCTGATTATGCAGTGGGATATTATTATTTGATGCCTTTTTTAAGTTGTTGGTTTTTGGGCTTGTTTTCATCTATACATACAGTATATATTTATAATCTTCTGAAAAAGTCAATAATCGTAAAATGTATGTGGCAACAGCTGCAAGATTATGTCTCTAATCTACCAGCCTGTTAATACATCATGTGCACTTAGTTTAATAACCAAGTAAGTTACAAATGTTCAGTTAATACATCTTGCACTTATATGTATTTAACTTGGTAGGAAAATCATTTGTTTTGTTTATTGAAACTTTGTAGTCATAACAGACACTCTTTAGTCAGTACATCATATGCTTTAAAAATAGTTTAAGTTAGTAGTAAATAAAGACACTTCAGTCAATACATCATACACTTATTTAGTTTAACTTGGTAAATACAATTCAGTTAGTATATATAGAATATTAAACAAGCGTGCATGTCGTACCATTTTTATGAAATGAGTGAACAGTTTTTGGTATCTAATGAGCGAAAATGAGTGATACAAACACTGTTCACGAGTTTCATGAAAATGGTATGACAGGCAAGCTAATTTAGTATCTTATTTGTTACAAACCAACTGCAAACAAGCCACAACGTAGAAGTAAGCAGATGTCGAGACCTCCTACAAGTTATTTTTCCATGAATTGGGTCAGCAAGTGATCTATGTCACACGTAAACTTAAACAATGTCACAGTGAGCAACGAGACGTCATCAAAGTACAGTTTATATTTTGGCGCAAAGCTTGCATTAATAAGGTTTTGAAATTCACAATAATTACTGAATGGTTGATTGGACTAGTAAAGACAGCTTAGTGAATGAGATTGACTAGATGTGATGCTAACAATTTGTACATAGGGCCGTAAGAAAAAGAGTAGCAGGTCAACCACATTGTTTTGGCTCATACACCTTGGGCCCAAATATAACGGCCTATCATCGCAATTTCAATTCATGGCCATATTTCATAATGGTACACATTTAAATTATACTATTTTGTACAAACACGCTTAGATATGTTAATAATCTTGGAGCAAAACATTTTCAACAGCAATTTTGCACTCAATTTCTTCTAGTGTTCAGAAAACGGTCGCATTATGCACCCAGTTTATTTTATTGCAGGGAGAGTAACGACATTCGAATATCGACGTCATTTAAATAAAAAAATTACCCCACCAGTCTGTGCGTGGCAATATTACAGTAGTTAGATATTGAGTAATTGTTATGACATGAGTAATATCTTACACTGGTATGTAATAATTCATGATCTTACTTTAGATGTCTTAGTAGTAATTACAAACTCCAGCGGTAAAATAGTCTCCACTATGTTTGCTTTTTGTCAATTTCCATTTGGATTCATGGTCAAAGAACTGAAAAAGTGTTTTGGAAATAGAATTTCTTTTCTATTTTCGTGTTCAATTTAAAAAAAGAGAGCGTTTGTTGTAATTAGTAACGATGTCTATAATTGGTATTTGTAGACTGTCTTTCATATTAACATTTGAAATTGACAAGAAGCAGGAAACAAACAAAAAAAGAAAAGAAGCTTTTCAAAATGCATAATATGCTTTGTGATATTTATTTTTACAACTAGCTTTTTGCTCTTCATCTTGTTTTTGACAGTATTTATTATAACATAAAACATGTACACTGATTTATTCTTTGTCAAAGGGCGGGTTGTAACCCAGTGGTAAAACACTTGATGTGCAAGGATTGATCCTCATTAGTGGACCCATTGGGCTATTTCTCGTTCCAGCCAGTGCACCATGACTGGTATATCAAAGGCCGTGGTATGTGCTATTCTGTCTGTGGGATGTTGCATATTAAATTTATTCTTGTTACTAATGGAAAAAATGTAGCATGTTTCCTCTCTAAGACTGTGTCAGAATTACTAAATATTTGACATCCAAGAGCCGATGATTAAATAAATCAGTGTGCTCTAATAGTGTTGTTAAACAAAACAAAAAACTTTAAAAAACTCATTCTTTGTCAAAAACAAAATTGTGGCAGGCTGAAAATCACTTTCCTGAAATTGTGCTAGGTCAAGTTCAAAATTAATGTTTGTTTTCTTTAATGACACCATTACAGCACATTGATTGGAGATTGCCGATTTATTACCAGATACATGTAAATGTGTTTTTTTATTTTATTTATTATTTTTTAAAAAGAAAAACACAAAACAGATTGAAATTTCAAGGCGACATGTTTCTAGCAGTTGACAAATATGTTGTTGCATTACATACATAATGATGAAATATATAGTTCTACAGAAACTATAAAAGTGATATTCAGTGAAAAGTCATCTTTTCACTGTATTTTAGTTACAGTGAAAATATAGAAATCATACTTATATTTTTGTGTACAAATTCATGATTCAGTTATCTCCCTAGTAAATTATTACGTTTTAATTATTGAAGCCAGTGTCGATTCTTCCTGTTTAAGTTTGATGATTACCAATGCATCTGATCATATTTGAAAAAAAAAGAGGAGGTAATTTAAACAATTATATCTATAAGAAATAGTTATGATAAAATATATAAAACTGATTGAAAACGAAGCTAAATGATGATGACACGAAGTCCTGTCGTTAAGTTAAAGTTTAACTTGGCTTTCGATTCATTTTGGGTATTTTAGGAGGATTGCTTTGTCAGGTACAAGTGTATGTTTGCACAGCAGTATTATTAAATAATTATTAATTTAATTAAGTAAAGATAATTTTTATTCTTTTTTTTCTTTTTTAAAGTCAGTGGTCAAGTAAATTTTCTGGAAAAGTTCCATAGGAAGAAATATATCATTGTATTACATGTTTTTGATATAATAAACAAAATATATTAACAGAAAGTGAAATACATCGTTAAAAATTACGATTTATTTTATGATAAATAGACTATTTTATGGTGGGGTTTTTTAATATGATTTTTATGTCAACTCATGATGTGTAAAAAAACTATAGTTTTCACACATCACTCATTGACATAAATATCATATTCTAAAAATCCATGAGATTGATATCCTTTATTTGTAGCAGTGACAGTTGCTATTAAAGTGTGTATGAGAGATCTTTGCCACATGTACATGATCTTAACATGGCTTCAACTTAACGATGGCACTGACAGCAATTGGCTTTGCAGAGATATAAATTGCCATAGGTAGAGAGAATCATTGATGGCACTTTTGTGCCATTGGTAAAGCTCAACAATGGCAAAATATACACACATGGTCTATCTCATGGTTCATTCCTTGACGTGATGAGATAGCTTGCATGTCTCAATGACTTGGAGAGCTATGCCAGCTGGAGCATTAGCTCCTGGTAGGGTCACCCACCTATCTCATGGTCCATTCTTTGAAGTGGTGAGGCAGCTTGCATGTCTCAATGACTCGGAGAACTATGCCAGCTGGAGCATTAGCTCCTGGTAGGGTCACCCACCTATCTCATGGTCCATTCTTTGACGTGGTGAGGCAGCTTGCATGTCTCAATGACTTGGAGAACTATGCCAGCTGGAGCATTAGCTCCTGGTAGGGTCACACAAACTGGACGGTCCAAGGGTAGAGACTAGACTAATATGGACCGGACAGAGTCAAGAAAGATAACTGTCTAGGAGAAGCAAACTCCAAAATCAAAACTGGACTGGAGAGGCTAAGAATCCTAGTACGGAAACTCTCCTAGAAGAAGGAAAACTCAAAACTCAAAACTGGACTGGAGAGGCTCAGAATCCTAGTAAGGAAACTCTCCTAGAAGAAGGAAAACTCCAAACTCAGAACTGGACTGGAGAGGCTAAGAATCCTAGTAAGGAAACTCTCCTAGAAGAAGGAAAACTCCAAACTCCAAACTGGACTGGAGAGGCTCAGAATCCTAGTAAGGAAACTCTCCTAGAAGAAGGAAAACTCCAAACTGAAACCAAGTCCACTGAAGTCATAGCACAGAAGCTATGGATCAGCATTACCATGGAAACCGAAAGGGAATGTCTGTACATGCACCGAGCTGATCACATCATACACCCATCATACACCTGGTGTACATTATCTGCCAATATTTAACATTTGAATGTTTGAAATTTCAGTCATATTTGTTTGCTGCAAATGTCACTTTTAAAAAAATTGCCATAGGCAGGCTCAAAATTGCTGTCAGTGGGCCGTGAAATACCCATAGCAATTCTTTTAGAAATTGCTGTCAGTGGGCCGTTTCACCCATAGCAATTCTTTTAGAAATTCTGTGGGAGACAAATTCTTAAGTTCAAGTCCTGTCTTAATCGTGAACATGAACGTATGGGTTCTATTGATATTCAATAGTCTTTATTTTCACAAGGCAAATGTGACTTTGAAACAGCTGACTACTTGTATTGGAATTTCCTATTTGTTTGCTTTTGTCTGGCGTTTCTGTGCTTGATCTACATAGCAAAGTACTACATGTATATATATATATATATTCTATGTTCTTGGTGTTAAAAATATGAAAAATTATGCCGGATAAAATATATTTTTGAAAATCAACATGCTTTCACAAAGTGGAAGGTGTATAACAATATTTAGTTTTATTCCAGGATACACTTACAGGTGGTGTATGTAGATTTGGTTTTAGAGGAGTTAAAGACTTTTTAAAATTATTAAAATAATAACAAAATATCTTCTACTACATATTTCATGAGTATTTTAATGATTCTTTTCTTAATGAGGTCCAGAATAAACTTCATTCATTCATTCATTCATTCATTCATTCATTCATTCATTCATTCATTCCATCCATCCATCCATCCATCCATCCATCCATCCATCCATCCATTATTCAGTACTTTAAATGTGATCTTCTCTCAGTCAAAAGTAAACAACATCTCCGTGCTCTTGCTGTTTCCTTCTTTCTCTCCAGCGATACATCTTCACTATAGTGACCATATTGTTTTCCTTCTTTCTCTCCAGCGATGCATCTTCACTATGGTGTCCTGATTGTTTTCCTTCTTTCTCTCCTTCACTATGGTGACCTTATTGTTTTCCTTCTTTCTCTCCAGCGATGCATCTTCACTATGGTGTCCTGATTGTTTTCCTTCTTTCTCTCCTTCACTATGGTGACCTTATTGTTTTCCTTCTTTCTCTCCTTCACTATGGTGACCTTATTGTTTTCCTTCTTTCTCTCCAACGATGCATCTTCACTATGGTGACCTGATTGTTTTTCTTCTTTCTCTCCAGCGATGCATCTTCAGTATGGTGTCCTGATTGTTTTCCTTCTTTCTCTCCTTCACTATGGTGACCTTATTGTTTTCCTTCTTTCTCTCCAGCGATGCATCTTCACTATGGTGTCCTGATTGTTTTCCTTCTTTCTCTCCTTCACTATGGTGACCTTATTGTTTTCCTTCTTTCTCTCCTTCACTATGGTGACCTTATTGTTTTCCTTCTTTCTCTCCAACGATGCATCTTCACTATGGTGACCTGATTGTTTTCCTTCTTTCTCTCCAGCGATGCATCTTCACTATGGTGACCTGATTGTTTTCCTTCTTTCTCTCCAGTGATGCATCTTCACTATGGTGTCCTGATTGTTTTCCTTCTTTCTCTCCTTCACTATGGTGACCTTATTGTTTTCCTTCTTTCTCTCCAGTGATGCATCTTCATTATGGTGACCTTATTGTTTTCCTTCTTTCTCTCCAGCAATGCATCTTCACTATAGTGACCATATTGTTTTCCTTCTTTCTCTCCAGCAATGCATCTTCACTATGGTGACCTGATTGTTTTTCTTCTTTCTCTCCAGCGATGCATCTTCACTATAGTGACCTGATTGTTTTCCTTCTTTCTCTCCAGCGATGCATCTTCACTATGGTGACCTGATTGTTTTCCTTCTTTCTCTCCAGCAATGCATCTTCACTATAGTGACCTTATTGTTTTCCTTCTTTCTCTCCAGCAATGCAACTTCACTATGGTAACCGTATTGTTTTCCTTCTTTCTCTCCAGCGATGCATCTTCACTATGGAGACCTGACGGACAGCACCTGTCTGGTTAAGATCGTCAGTCAAGTCCGCCCACACGAAATATACAACCTGGCGGCCCAGAGTCACGTCAAGGTAAGCTCAGTTCTTTCAATATTCAGGTCAGGTTTTGTTTTGTTTTGTTCTGTTTCTGTTTCTGTTTCTCAATTGACCTAAAAAGATAATCACAAAAAAAAAAAAAAAACCCACCCGGGTATCATATTAATTTTTTGTTAGCAGAACTATTGCCAAAGCTCCATACCCCAGCTCCCATGTCCAATATGACCATGTAATTCTCAAGGTCCCCCTAAAAATGGCTGACTTTCTGAATGACTTGCTTCACTACGGCCATTCTTCTAGCAGACGCCATGGACTTAACAAACTGCTGCAGTCTGGGTATGCCCGTGTCGTGTGGTGTACTGAACACCTGCAAAACAAAACAAGTTCCTCATTTACATATTTCACACAAGGGAAGATAAATATAGATGTTCATTGGTAGCAGAAGTTAAAGTTTGTTGTGTTTTATGACACCACCAGAGTACATTGATTAATTAATCATCGGATATTGGATGTCAAACAGTTGGTAATTTGGTAATGTAAAGTTTTAGAGAGAAAAGCCTCTACTGGTACATATTTTCATTAGTAGCAAGGGATCTTTTATATGCACCATTCCACAGACATGACAGCACATACCATAGCATTTGATATACCAGTCGTGGTACACTGGCTGGAGTGAGAAATAGCCCAATGAGCCCACCAACATGGATCAATTTTTTATTATTTTTTGTATGTGTAAGCATACGAGACGGGGAACATTTTGTTCAGTATCTTATCATGATTCACAATGCAAGTTTCAGAAATCACGACACAATTTTAAAAACACAGAATACCATAAGCCTAGTTACAGGGCTCACCCTGTACATTGCCAAATTAGCCAGTTGCTAATTTTTATATAAAATGGCTACAAAATTTAGTCTTTGAATATTCCTCAAATTAACCACATTTTAATAAATTTCAAGGAAATACTCTGCATTTCTCAAAATTGGCTAAACCAAAATTTGTTCCTGCGTGAGCCCTGCTAGTTATGCACATAAACACACATTTAAGACTTAGTTTTCTATACACTAGAAATATTGCTGATCAAGATTTTGAAAATAGAATGTTCTCTGCAGGGTAGTCGATTGGTCTTTCCCATGCTGGGGTAAATCTTCACTTATGGGTAGGCCTTGAAAAGCTTGTATAAGCCCAAGGCTTGAACTTAAGAATTTGTCTCCCACGGCAATTTAAAAAACAAAGAAAGACTTTTGAAGCAAATAAATAAGGTTTTTTGGCTGTTTGTAGACATATTTGACACATACTAATGTTATACACTGACAGAGAATGTACACCAGGAGGAGCTTTACTTTTTGTACTGTAGGTGATGCCCCCAACCTACAGCATATCTCAATGATGGCAACTGCCGTCGGTGCCATCATTAAGTTTGAGCCCTGTAAACCCTGTCTCTGGTTATTACAGGTTTCCTTTGAGCTGGCTGAGTACACGGCCAACGTAGATGCCGTCGGGACACTGCGACTGCTGGACGCCATACGGACGTGCGGACTGACGGACCAGGTGAAATTCTACCAGGCGTCGACCAGCGAGCTGTACGGGAAAGTTGTGGAAATACCTCAAAAAGAAACAACGCCATTCTATCCAAGATCTCCATACGGTAAGATTTACAGGTTGAACACGTCAGAGAAATACATCAGAGAAATTTAACAATGCCATTCAAGACCTCCCACCTGAATCCATCCACTTCCATCCATCAATCCTTCCAAACATTCCTGTTCATCCATTATTCCATCCATCAACCCCCAAAAACCATACATCCATACATCCATCCATCCTTCCATGTATACATCCATCCATTATGTCCATCCATCCATCAATCCATTATGTCCATCGGTTCGTCCGTCCTTCCATCCATCCTACCGGCCTCGGTGGCGTCATGGCAGGTCATCGGTCTACAGGCTGGTAGGTACTGGGTTCGGATCCCAGTCGAGGCATGGGATTTTTAATCCAGATACCGACTCCAAACCCTGAGTGAGTGCTCCGCAAGGCTCAATGGGTAGGTGTAAACCACTTGCACCAACCAGTGATCCATAACTGGTTCAACAAAGACCATGGTTTGTGCTATCCTGCCTGTGGGAAGCGCAAATAAAAGATCCCTTGCTGCTAATCAGAAGAGTAGCCCATGTAGTGGCGACAGCGGGTTTCCTCTCAAAATCTGTGTGGTCCTTAACCATATGTCTGACGCCATATAACCGTAAATAAAATGTGTTGAGTGCGTCGTCAAATAAAACACTTCTTTCTTTCCATCCATCCATCCAAGTAATTACTGAGAGCAGAAACCATTGCAAGAGGATAGGTAAGCATTACCCTCACTGTAAATGCAGTCATCAAGGTTTAAAGTTGATATTTGTTTCAAAGCAGCACTGTAGGTACTGAATAACATCTTTTGGTAGAGTAAGTTTGATCAAGCTGTAGATGTGAGAGACAGGAGGTGGCAAAGATGTTTCTTGATAACTAACGTGTGTCAACTATTGAACAAATATAAACTGTATTGTGAAATGTAAAGTAGATAAAAATATTGCGAAACCACCCAAAAAAACGCCCAAAACAACCTAACCAAAAAACCCTGATAAACTGATAATTAGAAAAGGATTAATTTTCTTACTCAGATGTCAGGAAATCATCTTTCAAGCCATTATATTTTCAAAATTTTCCAGGGGAGCATATTCCCATACCACCCTAGGAGCCTTGACTGCCTTGCATTATTATTTACAACCTGGTAAACATGTCTTTTAAACAATTTTCTAAATAAGCCGCTGTAATTTTCAAGATTTTTAGGGATGGGGAATTCTCATCTATGATGTATACATGCATGCATCCATCCATCCATCCATCCATCCATGCATGCATCCATCCATCCATCCATCCATCGATCATGTCTGTCCATCCATCGGATGATCCAAACATTACCATTCGTCCATCCATCATTCCATCTATCCATTGCATCAAGCCATCGGTCAATTCCATCCATCCACCCCAAAAAACATCATCATCACTTCTATCCATCCATCCTTCCATGTATACATGCATCCATCCATTCATCCATTATGTTTATTCATCCATCCATCCATCCATCCATCCATCCATCCATCCATCCATTCATCCATTCATCCATCCATTCATCTATCCATCCATCCATCCATCCATTATGTTCATCCATCCATCCATCCATCCATTATGTTCATCCATACATCCATCCATTATGTTCATCCATCCATCCATCCATCCCACAACCGAATTGTGTTAAGGGGCCTAATACATATAGACAAAATCATCATGTTTATGTACATGTAAAGATGACTGTTTGATTTCAGGAGGCATGTTGTGTTGTAAACACATAAATGTGTAAAACATTTGACTGTTGCAGGTGTTGCCAAGCTGTATGGTTATTGGATTGTCATCAACTACAGGGAAGTGTAACACATTTTACTGTTTGTTGCAGGTGTTGCCAAGCTGTGTGGTTACTGGATTGTCATCAACTACAGGGAAGTGTAACACATTTTACTGTTCGTTGCAGGTGTTGCCAAGCTGTGTGGTTACTGGATTGTCATCAACTACAGAGAAGTGTAACACATTTTACTGTTTGTTGCAGGTGTTGCCAAGCTGTATGGTTACAGGTGTTGCCAAGCTGTGTGGTTATTGGATTGTCATCAACTACAGAGAAGTGTAACACATTTTACTGTTTGTTGCAGGTGTTGCCAAGCTGTGTGGTTACTGGATTGTCATCAACTACAGAGAAGTGTAACACATTTTACTGTTTGTTACAGGTGTTGCCAAGCTGTGTGGTTACTGGATTGTCATCAACTACAGGGAAGTGTAACACATTTTACTGTTTGTTGCAGGTGTTGCCAAGCTGTGTGGTTACTGGATTGTCATCAACTACAGGGAAGTGTAACACATTTTACTGTTTGTTGCAGGTGTTGCCAAGCTGTGTGGTTACAGGTGTTGCCAAGCTGTGTGGTTACTGGATTGTCATCAACTACAGGGAAGTGTAACACATTTTACTGTTTGTTGCAGGTGTTGCCAAGCTGTGTGGTTACAGGTGTTGTCAAGCTGTGTGGTTACTGGATTGTCATCAACTACAGAGAAGTGTAACACATTTTACTGTGTGTTGCCAAGCTGTGTGGTTACAGGTGTTGCCAAGCTGTGTGGTTACTGGATTGTCATCAACTACAGAGAAGTGTAACACATTTTACTGTTTGTTGCAGGTGTTGCCAAGCTGTGTGGTTACTGGATTGTCATCAACTACAGAGAAGTGTAACACATTTTACTGTTTGTTGCAGGTGTTGCCAAGCTGTGTGGTTACTGGATTGTCATCAACTACTGGGAAGTGTAACACATTTTACTGTTTGTTGCAGGTGTTGCCAAGCTGTATGGTTACTGGATTGTCATCAACTACAGGGAAGTGTAACACATTTTACTGTTTGTTGCAGGTGTTGCCAAGCTATGTGGTTACTGGATTGTCATCAACTACTGGGAAGTGTAACACATTTTACTGTTTGTTGCAGGTGTTGCCAAGCTGTATGGTTACTGGATTGTCATCAACTACAGGGAAGCCTACAACATGTTCGCGTGCAATGGAATCTTGTTCAATCATGAAAGTCCCAGAAGAGGTAAACATTATATAGTGAAACTCCTCTAAACCAGACACTCATGGGATTAAGTACAAAATCCTGTTTTCAGGGTATCCAGTTTAGAGAGGTTGTTTCCTGTACTGATACTTAAAAAGGGACAATGCAACAATATAATTTTTATCTAGTGGCTAAACAATTCATATCAGCAATTCATATCACAAGAACGACAATTGCAGTCAGTTCAAACCCTATACAGGGAACATTTTGTTTTCAAGATTTTGATAGTGATGTTTCTAGTAAATTGAAACTAGTTAATAGCAACAACATGTACTGTTTAAGGCTTTAAAATTGCGTAGCGATCTCTGAAATCTGTGTAGCGATTATGATGTGATACTGAACATAATGTTCCTTGCTTTACTTTTTCACTGCATATATAGAGAATAGCTAGTTAATGATGTAGGATATCTGTTTTATCCTTTGAAGGTAATAATGGGAAATTTCTCATTTGTCCTGAACAGGATAAAGCCAATATCCTACGTCATTAACTAGTTGTCATCTTTATCCTTTATCTTTATCCTGTAGACCATAAAAATTAAGGGGAATAGCTATTATTTCTGTTATTTCAGCAACATTGTATGGTGACCTAGAGGTCAAATGAGCGATTTTGTAATAATGGTAGCCGCATTCCCATGGCTAGTGATATTCAATGTTGGGCTAGTAAATAACTACTGTTGTCATGCCCGATGGCTAGTGAAAACAAAGAGTCAAATGTTGCAGTTAAGTCTATTTTGTAAATATGAATATCCTGCCCCCACCCCACCCTCAGTGTTAGTGCTTTTAAGTTCCATCTCCCTGTTTGGGTGACATATATGATTATTACTATCAAAGTAAAGTAGGGCTAGTGAATTTTTAATTGTGGCTAGTAAATCTTTTTAATCACTGATCCCATGACTAGTGGATTTAATAAGAATTCTAGAAGCCCTGAGATATGCGTGTGATGTCGTAATCTGCTAGTATACGCCCTGAGATATGCGTGTGACGTCGTAATCTGCTAGTATACACCCTGAGATATGCGTGTGACGTCGTAATCTGCTAGTATACGCCCTGAGATATGCGTGTGACGTCGTAATCTGCTAGTATACGCCCTGAGATATGCGTGTGACGTAATCTGCTAGTATACGTTTATGACTTTATTTTAATCAGTCATCATAATCGGCCAGTAAAAACACTCCATAATTATATGTGTGATGTGCCAGGTTCCGATTTTGTGATTGGTTCCTAAAATTGAGGAAGTTCATGGCAATCGCTTCTGCAGTCCTATCGGCCTCCCTAAAAGTCGGAGAATATATAATCTACCGTTAATTTGGTTTACTGTAAGAGTTATGGGTGGGGTGGGGGGAGAAATAGTATCAAGAGTAATGCAAAGTAGAAACGGTGGCTGCAGGATATATAGATATAGATAGATAGATATAGATATAGATATAGATAATTCGTAACCAGCAGGTGATTATTTAGTGATACATTCCGTTTCAGGTGGGGGGCAGGACCTAGCCCAGTGTTAAAGCGCTCGCTTGATGCGAGGTCGGTTCAGGATCGATCCCCGTCAGTGGGCTTATTGGGCTATTTCTCGCTCCAACCAGTGCACCACGACTGGTACATCAAAGGCTGTGGTATGTGCTATCCTGTCTATAGGATGGTGCATATAAAAGATCCCTTGCTGCTAATCGAAAAGAGTAGCCTATGAAGTGGCAACAGCAGGTTTCCTTCCTCAGTATCTGTGTGGTCTTTAACCATATGTCCGATGCCATATAACCGTTAATAAAATGTGTTCAGTGCGTCGTTAAATAAAACATTTCCTTCCTTCCTTCCTTCCTTCCATTTCAGGTGAGACGTTTGTGACGCGGAAAATCACGCGGGCGGTGGCGAAGATTTTGCTGAAGCAGCAGGAGGAACTGGAGTTGGGCAACCTCGACGCTAAGAGAGACTGGGGCCACGCCAAGGACTACATCGAGGTAGGCACAGCTACACAGTGACCTTTCAAAACCAGTTACAGTTAAAGTGGCTTGTGTTTAACATCTTTGCTGAGTCAGCAATAATGCCGACACAGCAGTCTTGTTGGTTTGTGTGCTAATCAATAATGCTGACACACCAGTCTTGTTGGTTTGTGTGCTAAGCATAAATGCATTTAAAGGAAACATGTCACGTAAACCATATTTGGCACCAACCATGTACAATTAATTATAAATTGAATCACCTAAAAAAACAAATTATAAAAAATAAATTACTTAAAATATCTCCATAAAAGAACCCCAGATACGAGCTCTTAGCGGAAATTGCCGATCTTTAATGAGCAGGGCAATCACGAGGTCCGTGACGTCAGAGACGCGTCGCTTGATCTGAAGCCTTACACTTAAAAGCATTAGTCCGTACCACTCATAAAGAATCTAAGACTTGCACAGCTTACCAAAACAATGAGTGTTCGTTCGCAAAACGTTTTGCCGTATCAATATGAGCTGTTAGTAAATGAAGAAAGACACACATTTACTTACAACAGTGATACTGAAGACAAAACGGATAGCGAGTCGGAGGGTGGAGAAACTGATGGTGCCAGACCAGACCGGTCGACCAATTTACAGCCCGGAGCCCGAAAGTAACCCGGAGACAAAACCAAAACTCTGATGCTAATGCCGAGGTGTATACTGTTCATATTTAGCATAAAGATACACCTCGATATGATGTATTTAAATATGTAAAAAATATAAATGTAGGACAAACATTTTTTTGTTTTTTTTAGAAAATATCGCATTTTTTATGTTCGGGCTGTACATAATGAAATCTGTATGCACAGTGTAAACAAACGCTCTAATTTACGACAAGGCGCTTCACTTTCATTAACCTGGCTTGTAAAACAACATAAATGACTTGAGAGTATAATCAACTTTTAAACTAAATATATTTCTATTTGCATCAATAGAACGAAATGGGGTTATAGTATTTTTCTCTCACATATTATTAGGCCTATTGCGTTAGAGTAAAAACGACACTCACGATACCCAAGTGATAATTTTCTTTTCTTTGGTACTACGTAATTGGTCAGTTTTGTAATTTTAGATGGGGAAAGTCTACTTAATCAAGGGTTTTACAGCATTATTTACAGTAATGAAGCAGGGCGGCTGATAATGTCCATTAACATTGTACTATAGTCGCGACAGGTTACGCCACAATACCCTGTGATCTTAAAAAAAACTGGCACGTATTTTGTACGTATGTCTAGACCGTGGTAATCACTTACCTGGTCGATACCCTGCATATACACCTGCCAATCAGGAATCACATGTGCAGGCCACGGAAAGAAAGGACCAATTAACTAAAACAACACTCCGATTCTCAAGTCAGCCCGTGAATGAAACATAATAGTTATTTCGACACCGACAGTAGTGGTTTATTTTGTATTGAACTTCGTGTTGCTTTGGGGCTTCGGGCGATGAGGAACGTTTGTGTGACGTATTCCGCCCGAAGATTAAAAACATTATTTAAAATTATTATTGTTTTCTACACGTTTTTTAAAAACATATTTAAATACATCGTACTGAGATGTATCCTCATGCCAAATCCCATGTTTGTATATGCCATATTTAATTACTTATTGACGTTTCCTTCTTCGGACGGTGAATACAGATTTTGTTATGTAGGCCTACAGCCCTAACATGAAAAATCTTTTTTTTTCCAAAAAAATAAATAAATAAAAAATTCTACATTTTTGTTTTAACATATATAAATACATCATGCTGAGGTGTATCTTTGTGCCAAATATGTACAATGTACACCTCGGCATTCGCAACCGAGTACTGTTTTTGTCTCCGGGTAACGTTCGGGCTCCGGGCTGTAAATAGGCCGACACCAAAGTACTATGCGGTGTTGGTGTCCAATCTTTTCTTTTGCGATAAAATACACGCGTCTTTCTTCGGATACAATCCTTTGGAAAACCATAAAAAAGACAATCCCGATCGTTTAAACTGTTTATTTTTACACCCAAAGGCCGCGCAGTACGGCACTGTTGGACTGAAAAGCTCGTAAGCCCCTTACTCCATATATAAACAGTTAACAACAATGGAAGAGTACAGCGGCTCTGACGTCACTTCCCTTTTTTTCCGAACGCTCACGAAGAAATATGCATAAATCGTACTTTGATACTGATGAGCGTAATTTCTTCATTTTAAGTTAACTACACGTATTTTATTGTTATAAAGTTATTTGTATATTATTTTTATATCATTTTTCTTTTAAAATGAGCTATAATATGGTCTCGTGTCATGTTTCCTTTAATCCATTTTGGAATAACCACTGTGCATGAAGTTAAAGTTTATTTGACGACACCACTAGAGCACATTGATTAACTAATCTTTGACTATTGCAGGGTTTGTATAATTTGTATAAAATCCACTAGCCATGGGATTAGTGATTTAAAACATTTACTAGCCACGATTAAAAATTCACTAGCCATGGGATTAGTGATTTAAAACATTTACTAGCCACGATTAAAATCCACTAGCCATGGGATTAGTGATTTAAAACATTTACTAGCCACGATTAAAAATTCACAAGCCCTACTTTACTTTAAGTTAATACAACTGAATAATAATAATAATCAGATATGTAGAGTTTAAAAACATTAACATGTGGCGGTTGAACTGAGGGCAGGATATTTATATTTACAAAATAGACTTAACTACAATATTTGAGAAAAAAAAAATCACTAGCCATTGGGCATGGCAATAGTAGTTATTTACTAGCCCACCATTGAATATTACTAGCCATGGGAGTGGGGCTACCGTAATCTAGAAGCCCTGACTATTGGATGTCAAACAGGAGAGGGCCTAGTAAGTTGGCAAACTTGTGCCCAGTACTTGTGTTGTTTATGCAGTAAAATATGTTTTCAATCAAAACATTTGGTAATTCTGACACGTAGTCATCAGAAGAAAGCAGCTACATTTTTCCTAATGTAGCAAGGGATCTTTTGTATGCACTTATCCACAGACAGGAAAACACATACCATGGCCTTTGTGCTGATTGGAACAAGAGAAAACCCAATCAGGTGAATGGGTCCGCAGACCCTAGTTTCAACCCGTAAAAATGGACACAAAGTTTAGTTCACCTTTAAACTTGTAACACATTTGGATAAAGTTACAATAGAGGGAAACATGAGTCTGTGACGTTGAAATGGTGAAATACCCTTAAAAATAGACTAAACCGCAACGCTATAGCTATTACTTCTCAGAGGCACGTGCATTTTAAAAATTATGAAAAAAGCATCTTTTGATATTAATAACACCAGGATGACCAGAAACGCTTCGGATGTACGGAATTGGATAATCTAAAGGCTGTTACACACAAAGGCGACACGCCACAGCAACAGCATAGTAACAAGATTTTGTGGTGTAGTCTCATGTGCAAGACCAAAGTCATGCAACAAAATGTTGCCTGGCTGTGGCATGGCCACAGGCAACGTGTGTGTTACGGAATAGAACCAGTCCCTATTTCGTGCGACACGTAGCATTATTGCAGCCAATTAAAACACAGGGAAAAGTTCAGGGTCACTAAACATATAGTGTGGCTGTTCTTTCAGATGCAGATATTGCTAAACTGACCGAGTTGTATCAACATTAACAAAATCTATACAACATTTAAGTCTTCGCGAAAATCACGATCGAGACATACAGGACCATTAAACCTCACATGTAGGAACAACTTGGGATGGCGGTGTGTCGCGTACTATTACTAGGTCTCTATGACTACTTTTCGTGGTCTACTGCAGATAACAGTAAATCCTTGTCTGGATCATATCTTGCATGCAGATGCATACAGGACCATTAAACCTCACATGCAGGAACAGCTTGGGATGGCGGTGTGTCGCGTACTATTACTAGGTCTCTATGACTACTTTTCGTGGTCTACTGCAGATAACAGTAAATCCTTGTCTGGATCATATCTTGCTTGCAGATGCATACAGGACCATTAAACCTCACATGTAGGAACAACTTGGGATGGCGGTGTGTCGCGTACTATTACTAGGTCTCTATGACTACTTTTCGTGGTCTACTGCAGATAACAGTAAATCCTTGTCTGGATCATATCTTGCATGCAGATGCATACAGGACCATTAAACCTCACATGCAGTAACAGCTTGGGATGGCGGTGTGTCGCGTACTATTACTAGGTCTCTATGACTACTTTTCGTGGTCTACTGCAGATAACAGTAAATCCTTGTCTGGATCATATCTTGCATGCAGATGCATACAGGACCATTAAACCTCACATGCAGGAACAGCTTGGGATGGCGGTGTGTCGCGTACTATTACTAGGTCTCTATGACTACTTTTCGTGGTCTACTGCAGATAACAGTAAATCCTTGTCTGGATCATATCTTGCATGCAGATGCATACAGGACCATTAAACCTCACATGTAGGAACAACTTGGGATGGCGGTGTGTCGCGTACTATTACTAGGTCTCTATGACTACTTTTCGTGGTCTACTGCAGATAACAGTAAATCCTTGTCTGGATCATATCTTGCATGCAGATGCATACAGGACTATCAAACCTCACATGTAGGAACAACTTGGGATGGCGGTGTGTCGCGTACTATTACTAGGTCTCTATGAACTACTTTTCATGGTCTACTGCAGATAACAGTAAATCCTTGTCTGGATCATATCTTGCATGCAGATGCATACAGGACCATTAAACCTCACATGTAGGAACAGCTTGGGATGGTGGTGTGTCTCATACAATTATTAGGTCACTGTGATACAAATAAATCAAATAATTTGTCTATATTCTGAACATCATAGGAAAATCTTGTTTAGCCTTTGAAGAAGTCAGTCCAAACAAACTGTTCATCAATCCCATTGCAAAAATGTCACGTAATTAGAAATGATTAATACGCGTAACATATTCATTAATATCTCTGGTTTTCCATCAAACTCCTAATAGGCGTATCATGTACCACACTGATACTCTTGTTGATTATTGAAATGAGGCAATACTTAGATTTTATTGTTTAGATTATCCATTTCCGAATGGAAGTGTTTCTGGTCATCCTGGTGTTTGTAATGACACAAAATGTATTTTTCATATTACCAAAAACACACAAACCTCTGACAGTTAATGATCACCTCTAGTCTTTTCTTCTTTTTTTTTAAAGTTTTTTTTTTTCGTGTTTCAACGTCAAAGACTCTTGTTTCACTCTATTGTAACTTTGGGTGGGACGTTCCAGCCAGTGCACCACGGCTGGTATATCAAAGGCTGTGGTTTGTGCTATCCTGTCTGGAATGATGCATATAAAAGATCCCTAGCTGCTAATCAAAAAGAATAGCCTATGAAGTGGCGACAGCAAGGTTCTTCTCTCAATAGCTTTGTCGTCCGTAACCATATGTCCAATGTCATATAGCCATAAATAAAATGTGTTAAGTGCGTTGTTAAATAAAACATTTCCTTTCCTTTATCCAAATGTGTTACAGGTTTGTAGATTAACCAAACATTTTTCATGGGTTGAAACTAAGGTCTGTGACTTAAGGCACTGAATTTTGGAAAATTGAGGGAACTATATAAATTGCTTTTTTTATTTAAAAAAATTCTTTCTATATATATAGTTGCATGCGCAGTGGTAATTACCTAATGTTTGACATCCAACAACTGATGATTGATAAATCAATGTATTCTAGTGGTGTCGTTAAACAAACTTTAAACTTCATGCACAGTGGTTATTCCAAAATGGATTGAATCCATTTATGCTTAGCACACAAACCAACAAGACTGCTGTGTCAGCATTATTGCTGACTGAGCAAAGCTGTGACATTTCTTTTTTTGACACCGAGATGAGATTAAAGAAACATTTGTCAGTTCTTACATATTGATTACTAGGTATTAATATCAGTGTGAAAAACATCACTGAAGACTGCATCAACATCTGTTGTCACTTCCCACTGGCTGGAGACCAGATTCATTGATTTGTTATTGATACGCACCATGTTGCTGGTGATGATTGATGTTTATTGATGATAAAGCTGTTGCACACACATGTGTTGGTTGGTGTGCAGAGGTTGCACTAAGCTCAGTTGGTAGAGTGCTCATGTAAGGTGCACAGGTAATAGGATCAAACCTCCTTGGTGGATGCATCATTTTAATTTTTTTTATCCTGTTCCAACTAGTGCTCCATGACGTATATCAAAGGTTGTGGTTTGTGCTGTCCTGTCTGTGAGAAATGCATGTGAAAAATCCCTTGCTGCTAAAGACAGTTTGTCATAATAGCCAAATGTTTGACATCCAGTAGCCGATAATTAATTAATCAATAAGTAGTGTACCGGCCTCGGTGGCGTCATGGTTAGGCCATCGGTCTACAGGCTGGTAGGTACTGGGTTCAGATCCCAGTTGAGGCATGGGATTTTTAATCCAGATACCGACCCCCAAACCCTGAGTGAGTGCTCCGCAAGGCTCAATGGGTAGGTGTAAACCACTTGCACCGACCAGTGATCCATAACTGGTTCAACAAAGGCCATGGTTTGTGCTATCCTGCCTGTGGGAAGCGCAAATAAAAGATCCCTTGCTGCCTGTCATAAAAGAGTAGCCTATGTGGTGACTGGGTTTCCTCTAAAACAGTTTCAGAATGACCATATATTTGACGTCCAATAGCCAATGATACGATAAAAAATCAATGTGCTCTAGTGGCGTCGTTAAATAAAACAAACTTTACTTTAATCAATAAGTACATGTATGTAATCTAGTAGTGTCATTAGAAGAATAAAGAATTTATTATTATTATTATTATTATTATTATTATTATTATTAACCCCCCTCCTCCTCTAACTTTTTTAACATTGCACTAAAATCTTAAATTGGCCTCAGTCATAGAAACTAATTACAGGTATTTTCGATGTGTTTTTCTCATTCCAGCCAGTGCACCACAACTGGACAAAGGCCGTGGTATGTGCTTTCCTGTCTGTGGGAAAGTGCATATAAAAGATCCTTTGCTGCATTAGAAAAAATGTAGCTGTTTTTCTCTAATGACTACGTGTCAAAATTACCAAATGATTGACATCTAATAGCTGATGATCAATTAATCAATGTGCTCCAGTGTTTAAACGTTTTTCAATGTAGACATTTTTAAATATCTGTTCATAGTTAACATTTTCACGAATGTACAAACTATATGCGAGAAAGAAGAGGTTAATGCTAACATATACTTTTAAAATGAATAAAAATGTTGACAAAACATTTTCTTACAAGATCAGTATTATTGATGTAAATTTTTAGAATGTGGGGGGGGGGAGGAGGGGATTAAGCACACGAGCACAACCATCATTCTGTTCACATGTCATAAACTGTGCAACTTTAAATTGATGCAAAGCGCTAATTGGGTTATGTGGTAAACTGTTATATAATTAAAAGTTCCAACTTTCACAATTTGTAGTTGTAAAATTTGTCAAAAATTTCGAAACCAATGTTTTATATTTTAAAATATGTTGTTGTTTTACAAATAAAATAATTTTTATTACATTCCAAATATTCATGTATTCCACGAGTAGAACATTAGTAGTCAAACTGAAGAATATTATCTTATTGCAAAATGAGTTTGTTTACAAGACAGATGGAACAACAATGAAGTACAGAGTTTTATTACCTATATGGGTAGAGAGAAGTAGGGAAAGAAAAACATTTTTTCCCCTAGATATGTTTTGACATCGTAATCAGTGCTTCACTATAGGTGGTTAATTTAGTGTAAGAATAGTTTCCATGGTAGTTTTCATGTCAACAACTAACTTACGTCATCAGCGATACGTATGTCACAGCTATGACGCAACACTGTCTCTTGTTCTCAACTTGTAGACTTGTTTTCAACAACAGTATCGTTTGAAAATCTTCCACAAAATGATAAAGATTGATAATGGGTAATAAATAGAATAGCCAACTTGCTACTTGGCAGTGCCATTTATAGTGCACTCGTGAATTGATGTTGTTCACTCGTGAAAGATAAACAGTACTGGCTTGTAGCTCGGTGAGTATTCTATAAATAGTACAAGTGTATTAGGATTAGGTAACTGACTGATTACACAAATATTTTTCATGTAACTGAACAATCAGTTACCGAGTAAACATCATGGGAGCTAACTTCTGGTTATTTAAGATTTTAAAATATTATCCCCTGAGTTGCTTACTAAAGTCACTAAATAACTAATTATCAATTAAAATAATGTGCTAGGGTATCATTACATAAACTACCCATCACTTTTTCCATTCTACCTTGACTATTAAATAAAAGAAGTATGGGATACTGTGTTTTTTAAGGTACAGAAATCATGGCTTTTTAAAGGAAACCATGAAACAAGAGTTGCTTCCCCTAGATCATATACATAGAGTTTTACATTTGGTGGTTTAATCAATGGGTCAAAATGGAACCATCGTATGGGGTGGGTAAACTTCAGTGGGCTCAGCAATAGTCACATCATGGGTGGGGTGTGGAAGGAACAACAGTGGTGTCTTTAAACAAAACAAACTTTAGCTTTTTTGCTCTTGGTCCCCTCCCTAAATTGTTTACTAGGTCCACCCTTGCAGTGGTTAGTGCTGCCACTACCACCACCTACGTTTCATGCTTACAGTTATACACCTCACTGTTCAATAGATATAGCTGCCTACCTTTTTCTAGTGTATTAAAGGTCATGGTATGTGTTGTCCTGTATGTGGGAAAGTGCATATAAATGATCCCTTGTTGCTAATGCGTACATGTAACATGAAAAATTAATTATTACAAATTTTATGTAGACTTTGATTTTCTTTTGGTCATGATTAAAATGTGCATTGTTTTTGTAAATAATAGATTTCATGCATAAAAGATCATTGAAGTTTACATAAAGTTGAATTTAGAAAACATTAAAGTGTAATACATTTTAACACATTTTGTACAGAAAAAAAACATCACTTCTTATAGAGATATGAAACAAGGGCAGGCAGAATCCACCTGGGATTGAGGGGTGGGCTCAAAAGAGAAAAATTAAGACAGTTGAAAAAAATCTTATTTTGTACTTCAAGAAATGCTATAATTGAATAATCTTCACATATGTATATGTAACAGTTATTAGATGGTTTGTCAAAGTTGTGAATTTCACTAATGTAGGGTTCTCTGTTTGTTGAAGGGTGATGTTTACTAGAGTTGTATAGAGAAATGCATTTAACTTAAATTAATCATAATGTCGTTACAACTACTATTTACCCTTTTCAACTAAATTTGGTGGGAAGTTCCTTTGAATTTAAATTTGAATTTGGTCATTCTGACCAACCCCAACCAACCTCCCACCCTGTTACATCATCCAACTAAAGAACTCGTTTTTGATTGGCTGAACTTGTTGACCTTTGGTGTATCAGGTCAACTGAATGTTTTTACAGTCAGGGCTGTTCCAGGCATGGCTATATTTTGGTGGAAGTAAGTACATTTCTAGTGCTTCATAAGTCTTGATAGTATCAGGCCCTCAGATTTCACGGAAACCATTGTTTCTAGTACCTTGTCAGTAAAATCATGGAACTGAAATCGAAAATTATATATATATAATTATTTTTTAAAAACAGTTTTCGATGGGTTCCCATGATCACAAGGCACAGAACCGAAAAAGTGTTTTCCATGAAATTTGAAATCCTATGACATGTAGTATATGTTGTGGTGTTGGTATCAAGTATGGCAGTAGGTAGTGAATGGGGAGTGGTAGGGCGTAGGGACGATATTCCCCCTCTCCTCTCTGATCTTAACCAGTGGTGGTCTTAACCTAATGCTTACCCATTTTGGATATCTAATAAACCCAAAGGGCTTAAATTAATCATATTTAAATTAATATGTACGGTGATAATAAGTCAAGAAATAGAAATTAATAATTGATTTTGTCATACAGAGTATACCTGTAAATTGCTATTAATCCATATCACTTGTGTTTTTTCTCGTTAGTTACATGTAAGTTTTACAACACCTTGTTTTAATAGAAATGGTGTTTAATGGCTACTCATGTAGTATTCTCATGTGGACATATAGATCGGACTTTAAACTTTTAGACTTTTGTTCAAAAGTTTGTCGAAATTACTTTCTTTTTTTAATATTATTAAATAGTCCGATCCTCTCTTCTTTCTCTTATTTATTTTTGGACTGTCCTTCTAAAATGCTCCAAATTATATAATATTTATTCGACTGAGCAGTCAATTCTTTTTATTTTTGGCTTGTAACTTTTTTTTCTTTTTTTTTTATAAATTCTATTAACCTTTTTACTAATTGCTATTATCAAAATTCTGCCCATTTTTAACTCTACCCCCCCCCCCCCCCCCCCCCCCACCCCCCCACTCCCCACTTCCATCCCGAGTCAGGCCACCGATCTTATCTAATTTCTTTTTGACCACCCGATCTAATCTTGCGACCAAATTTAATGAGTAGTATTTTCTTTATTAATTATATTAATTAGAGATGCGCATCAAAATTTTAAAGGCCCACTATTTAATTTTTGGATGTAAATTTCAAAATTGTCTGCTTAATTTTTTTCTTTCCTGGGACAAGCCCCTGGCTATCCAGAGACAGGCCCCGGGACGGACATGCTCGAAACTCTAGTGGTATATGAGCATGTAAAAATTAATCGCACTCGCACTCAATATATTAACAAAACTGAAGTGTACCACACCCACCCTCCTGTAATCGAATCTGAAATTACTCCAAATAAAGCAACAACACCACTACCAAAGTAAAAGCAGGCTTTCTGCCAGAAGATAATCTGAGGGTATGTAATAAAAACAAAACTGATGATAACTGCCCACAAGGTGGTTAAGGGTTTGAAATCTTTTAAAAGTGGAGTCTGCATTCCATAGGCTTTGTCAAATTTTAAACAGCAGTTCTGATGCTGCAATATTTCTACAAAAAAAAAAAATGTATCCATTAATTTTCAAGATTTTAAGGTACATAATTTTATGTTTTGTACCCTCTGTCAGAAACCTCGTTAGGAGATAGACACGTGGTTTGCTCGGGGTGGGGGTGGGGGGGGGGTGGGGGGCAAACGTGTGATGTGATAACTTTGATATGGCACCCCTGCTAATGTGATACTATCTGTTTGTTACTGAAGCAGTCAGTGAATACATGTGTTCCTTGCAGGCGATGTGGCAGATGCTGCAGCAAGATGCCCCCGACGACTTCGTCATCTCCAGCAATGAAACGCACAGTGTCCGAGAATTTGTCGAGAAAGCTTTCAAAATAGCCAATATTGAAATTACGTAAGACTGTACTTTTTTTTAAAGTTTTTTTCAATGAGTTTTGAATTGTGTAACCGGTATTAAAGATATCCTTGTAGGTATGACAGATTCCTGGTTCTTAGAGAGTGTCTGGTGTTTAAATGTGTAGTTAATGTGTCATTAATGTGTAGTTAATGTGTCGTTAATGTGTCGTTAATGTGTCGTTAATGTATTTTCACAGAAATTAGCTTTGATGGTGGGCCCATTGGCCTATTTCTCATTCCAGCCAGTGCACCGCGACTGGTACATCAAAGGCTGTGGTACATGTATGTGTATGTAACAGATCCCTTGCTACTAGTGGAATAGCTGCTGATTAATAATTCAAAATGCCCTAGTGGTGGTGTTAAACAAAACAAACTTTAACTTTGTATATATATATTAACCCCCCACAAAAGCCCCAATAAACGTTTTTGTAATTAAGCATATGGTGTTCTGGGTTGTCATTAAAGACAAGTTTCCCTTGCTCTCCTTACCATAAACACCACCAATCATCATGGGGCCATAAGACTGATGACATTTACGAGTTGTTACAACCGCACACTGAGCTTATACATCATTGTACTGGCTCTGTTGGCAGTGGAACGAAAACACTAGCAAACCACTCCTGATGGTTTTTCTATTTTCTTTAACTTTAAAAAAAAATAAAAAAAATATTTAACCACCCTATCATTTTGGTCTGTGTATGTATGTATGTATGTTTTTCTGACATGGTTATGTAAGCGATTTTGTGTTCTGGCTTATTTGGCCGTCATGCTTGTTGACTCTGGAGTGAATTGGCACACTCCATGGTTCATTGGCAAACTGTGCTCACACGTGTTAGCTTGTGGAAGAGGGCTGTCCCCTCACCCCTTACACCGTTATGTACAGGTACTTGTTTATTCTGTGCAAGACCTGGTACCAGGCACTTTGATGCGGTGAATGCACGAGTTGGGGAGGGGGGAGGGGGAATGTAGCTGTTGGTATGGAGTAATGTTGGTTTCTGTCGTCTGCCCATGGCCGTCCATCATATTTATGGCCGTTTGTGATGGCCGTGGCAGTTCCTGGACACGGTTCATTATGATATTGTAAAGCCAGCAAATCTGCTTGACATGTGTGCATTTCAGACATTTAAAACACACATGTACGATCTGTTATATTTCTTTGTAGTGTTTTTCTTTCATTCATTCTTTTCATGCATTTGTGCATTCTGCTTGCCATTTGTCTTTTTTTTCCAAAATTATCTTTCTTTGTGTTAATCTTTAAACAAATTTGTTTCCGTAATGTAATATCTAGTTGCTATTCTATTGTTATCCATCCATCCATCCATCCATCCAAGCATGGATCAGTCCATCCAACCAGCACTTGGATCCCTCCCTGCATCCATCCATGGATCAATCCAAGATCCTTCCTTCCCTCCATCTACCCATCCATCCATGATCATGGATCATTCCATCAAAACAGTACACTTTGATCCTTCCCTCCCTCCATCCACCCATCCATCCATGTATCCAACCATCCATGCATCCCTCCCTTCCTCTCTCCATCCTTCCTCTTTTCCTTCATCCAATAGCAATGATGAATAAATCAATGTACTCTAGTGGTGTCGTTAAATAAAACAAATGCTAACTTTAACTATTCTTCATTCCTTCCATCCATCCATCCATCCATCCATCCATCCATCCATCCATCAGTTCATTCATCCATCCATCTATCCATCCATCCATCCATCCATCCACCCATCCATGCACCCATCCACCCACCCAGTATTGAAATTGTGAAGCTCAACATTTAATGTTTAATTTCAGGTGGGAGGGTGAAGGCGTGAACGAAGTAGGGAAGGATAAAGCTACGGGAACCGTCAGAATACGAGTGAACCCCAAATACTACCGACCTACAGAAGTTGTAAGTCTGACTTTAATTTATAATTGTATTACAGGGCTCAAACTTAATGATGGCACTGGCCGTCGTCGATATATAAATTGCCATGGGTCGAGAGCATCATCGAGCGTTACTGCCATCTATAAAACTCATCAATGACAGCAAAATTAATATATATGGTGTACATTATCTGCCGGTATTTGACTTTTGTACAATATATCTACATGCCACAAAATAACCTTTGAGTCATATTTATTTGCTGCAAAAGTAACTTTAAAAAACAATTGCCATAGGCAGGCTCAAAATTGCTGTCGGTGTACCGTTTCACCCATGGCAATTTAACCTTTAGACTACTGGATTAATTTTTAACAAAAACCACTTTGAGTGGGTACAGGTTTATAATTTTTACTCACATATATTCACTTAAATGTTTTATAAATACATGAAATAAAGTTCATATATGAATCGGTAAGTATTATTTTCGTGTCTTTTTTTTGTAATTTTTATTATTTTAGATCAGCTAATGGTGATTAAAATTAGGCAAAAAATCGAAAAAGCTGCGTTTACTTACGGGCATTTGTGGCCAGCTGTCCAGTATTTATGTCCATTATTCCCGATAACAGTGGTTTTCTGACCAGAATTTGTTTTTTAAACCCGAACTACGATTCATATTGCAATATTTGGTAATTTTCGTTGTTGGTAAATCGATCAAATTTATTATCAAATTAGCTGTCACAATCAGATATCGATCCGTGAAAATGACCGTGACGTGCCGCCATTGTTGTCAAGTGAAAATACTTGCCGAAAACCACTTTTTGAACTCAAAATTTCAAGGTATTTTCAATTGAAAAAATCAAAACAAAAGCCACCATTTTGAAAAAAAATCTTTTTTCTTTAATTATATTTCCGTTTCCGGTGAGTATCGTGTGCAAAACGGCGGGAAATATGAATTGGGGAATGCACTGTATACAGTGTACAGTATATCGACTGACGTGACGTCGGGCGAGATATCTCGCCTGCAGTACTCAGAAGGTTAAAACAAACAAATAGTGTATGTGACAAATGTTTAAGTTGGGAGTCCTGGTATTATAAATCTTCTTAGACTGTGATTAGTGTTAAACTTTGTGACAAGACAACTGGCCGTTAAGTGTATTAACTGTAGCTTCCTATGTGCTAAGGTGTTTTAAACATATTCCTTTTATTTTTGATGGGGGTGAGTAATATAACTTGTCAGGTTTCCCCACTCTCGTGGTATGTCAAAGATTAAAGAGTTTATATAAAATATTTGTTTCTATTTGTTCTCATGCTTAAGTAGTTTTGGATACACACACACACACACTCACACACCCCGCCCTTTAAAAAAATCCTGGATCCTTGCCTTATTTTACTTGTCACTTAGCAGAATACTTGTCATTGATCGGAGTTTTATCTTTAACAGAATGCTTGTCATTGACTGGGGGCAAGTAAAAATTTCAACCCCTGCAAAGCTTCAGCATTAAATAACAGATGCTGATCATTGTCTGGGGATGTTTGTATAAGTTAAGCAAATCTCTTTATCAGGATTGTGCAAAGGAAAACAATAACTCGGCAAGTATCTCTAAAAATATCTTATCTGCTTCACGCCATCGGACATTAGCTGGGAACTGAGAATGATGTATGACTGTAAACAATGTTAATTGCCCAAAGAGTTGACATTGTTGTTCAGAGTGCGGGGAAATGTTCTTGTAAAAGGCATATTACACAGTCGACAAAACGGTGATGTTTTTGCCAGTCTGTACTAAAGAAATGGTCGACAAAGACCGAGGCAGGTCATTTGTCATTTAAGGTTCATGAATTTATTTCAGCTTTTAATTTTGTTTTTAAATCCCTTTGTGATTTATACGTATAACAGACATTGTATGTACTATACTGTCTGCGGGAAAGTTCATATAAAAGATCCCTTGTTGCATTAATAGGAAAAATGTAGCGGGTTTCCTCTGATGACCGGCCTCGGTGGCGTCGTGGTTAGGCCATTGGTCTACAGGCTGGTAGGTACTGGGTTTGGATCCCAGTCGAGGCATGGGATTTTTAATCCAGATACCGACTCCAAACCCTGAGTGAGTGCTCCGCAAGGCTCAATGGGTAGGTGTAAACCACTTGCACCGACCAGTGATCCATAACTGGTTCAACAAAGGCCATGGTTTGTGCTATCCTGCCTGTGGGAAGGCAAATAAAAGATCTCTTGCTGCTAATCGGAAAGAGTAGCCCATGTAGTGGCGATAGCAGGTTTCCTCTCAAAATCTGTGTGATCCTTAACCATATGTCTGACACCATATAACCATAAATAAAATGTGTTGAGTGTGTCGTTAAATAAAACATTTCTTTCTTTCTTTTCCTCTGATGACTACAGAAACATTTTGTTACCTACATGTATGTATATTATATTAAACAACTATTTTAATGTCTACAACCTCAGGATAGATTTTGTTACCCACATATATTACATATGAGTAAATTTATTCACTGTCTGTTTTGTCTACAAACTCAGAATAGTGCCTTTAAAATTTGAAAATAAGTGGTTGGTTACAGAAGTGTAGAGGAAAAAGGCCCTGCAAACAGCAAAATCCCAGGATAGAAATGAAGAGTCCAAGGGAATAACCTATGCTGTCCAAACAGATAGTGTTATAATGGTCATGTATGTGAAGATCACAATGACACACTACATTTAAAACCTATAATTATGGTAGGTCATTAAAAGTTGTCAGTAAATTATGTTTTCTTAGGTATAAATATTCCATGATTGCAGAGTTGTAAACTTACAAAAAAAGAAGAGAGAAAAAGATCACCTTACTAAGAATGTGACATCACACGTTGTTCCTGTGGACCCTTCATATACATATCGGTTACGTTCTTGGTTTTTATCATTTCAGGAAATTCTTCACGGTGATTGCACAAAAGCTGAAAAAACTCTTGGCTGGAAAAGAAACTATACTTTTGATGTAAGTTTTTGTTCATTTTACATCTTATTATAATTATATATTTCATTTAATTGTATGATAATGCAAACAAAATGTATGTGTTGATTATTCTTCACTCAGAAAGAAAGCAAAATCTTGTAAACCCGTAATTTGATATAAAGCATTTGATAGGAAATAGGCCCATTTTCAAAGAACTGATTTGAACATTTTAAGCCATGTGTTTGGCTCTTGCGATGTTGGACCAGTCTATTGTTCCAAGGGAAAATGCCATTAGTTTGAGGTCAGGTTAAGTATTCATAAACAGAGAAAACAATCTAAGTGCTCTACAGACTCTGAAGAAGACCCCCCCCCCCCCCCCTTTTAAGATCCTTTGTTGTTACTCTGAAGAAGACCCCCCCCCCCCCCCCCCTTTAAGATCCTTTGTTGTTACTCTTCTGTAAATGTTGACTGTTTTAATTTCCCCTGACACTCTCGACCATGTTGGCTATGTGGTAATTCCCCATGTCACTCTCAACCAAGTTTCAGAATAACCATTTGTTAAGACATCTGATGACCCAATGTTGCCATTGTTGTAATTTCCTCAATCACTCTCGACCAAGTTTGAGAATAACCATTTGTTAAAACACCAGATAGACCACGGCTGCTCTTGATTAAAATGTGTGTTAAGCATTCCTTTCCTTTTTTTCTTCTTTCAGAAACTTGTACAGGAGATGGTGGAGGCGGATATAAAGCTGATGAAATCGAATCCAATGGCCTGATTTAGAAGATATATTTGTAGGTATTCACCATATCAGAATAGTTTGACTTGATAACAAAAATTCAGTTCTGTGAGATGATAACCGGTATATCAACCTGTAATTCCCCTGAATATCAATCTGTGTTAATCTCTTCTCAAAAATTCAGTTCTGTGAGATGATAACCGGTATATCAACCTGTAATTCCCCTGAATATTAATCTGTGTTAATCTCTTCTAAAAAATTCAGTTCTGTGAGATGATAACCGGTATATCAACCTGTAATTCCCCTGAATATCAATCTGTGTCAATCTCTTCTCAAAAAACTAAATTTCAGTTCTGTGAGATGATAACCGGTATATCAACCTGTAATTCCCCTGAATATCAATCTGTGTTAATCTCTTCTCAAAAATTCAGTTCTGTGAGATGATAACTGGTATATCAAGCTGTAATTCCCCTGAATATCAATCTGTGTTAATCTCTTCTCAAAAATTCAGTTCTGTGAGATGATAACCGGTATATCAAGCTGTAATTCCCCTGAATATCAATCTGTGTTAATCTCTTCTCAAAAATTCAGTTCTGTGAGATGATAACCGGTATATCAACGTGTAATTCCCCTGAATATCAATCTGTGTTAATCTCTTCTCAAAAATTCAGTTCTGTGAGATGATAACCGGTATATCAAGCTGTAATTCCCCTGAATATCAGTCTGTGTTAATCTCTTCTCAAAAAACTAAAATTCAGTTCTGTGAGATGATAACCGGTATATAAGCTGTAATTCCCCTGAATATCAATCTGTGTTAATCTCTTCTCAAAAATTCAGTTCTGTGAGATGATAACCGGTATATCAAGCTGTAATTCCCCTGAATATCAATCTGTGTTAATCTCTTCTCAAAAATTCAGTTCTGTGAGATGATAACCGGTATATCAAGCTGTAATTCCCCTGAATATCAATCTGTGTTAATCTCTTCTCAAAAATTCAGTTCTGTGAGATGATAACCGGTATATCAAGCTGTAATTCCCCTGAATATCAATCTGTGTTAATCTCTTCTCAAAAATTCAGTTCTGTGAGATGATAACCGGTATATCAAGCTGTAATTCCCCTGAATATCAATCTGTGTTAATCTCTTCTCAAAAATTCAGTTCTGTGAGATGATAACCGGTATATCAACCTGTAATTCCCCTGAATATCTGTGTTAATCTCTTCTCAAAAATTCAGTTCTGTGAGATGATAACCGGTATATCAACCTGTAATTCCCCTGAATATCAGTCTGTGTTAATCTCTTCTCAAAAATTCAGTTCTGTGAGATGATAACCGGTATATCAAGCTGTAATTCCCCTGAATATCAATCTGTGTTAATCTCTTCTCAAAAATTCAGTTCTGTGAGATGATAACCGGTATATCAACGTGTAATTCCCCTGAATATCAATCTGTGTTAATCTCTTCTCAAAAATTCAGTTCTGTGAGATGATAACCGGTATATCAAGCTGTAATTCCCCTGAATATCAGTCTGTGTTAATCTCTTCTCAAAAAACTAAAATTCAGTTCTGTGAGATGATAACCGGTATATCAAGCTGTAATTCCCCTGAATATCAATCTGTGTTAATCTCTTCTCAAAAATTCAGTTCTGTGAGATGATAACCGGTATATCAAGCTGTAATTCCCCTGAATATCAGTCTGTGTTAATCTCTTCTCAAAAATTCAGTTCTGTGAGATGATAACCGGTATATCAAGCTGTAATTCCCCTGAATATCAATCTGTGTTAATCTCTTCTCAAAAATTCAGTTCTGTGAGATGATAACCGGTATATCAAGCTGTAATTCCCCTGAATATCAATCTGTGTTAATCTCTTCTCAAAAATTCAGTTCTGTGAGATGATAACCGGTATATCAACCTGTAATTCCCCTGAATATCAATCTGTGTTAATCTCTTCTCAAAAATTCAGTTCTGTGAGATGATAACCGGTATATCAACCTGTAATTCCCCTGAATATCAGTCTGTGTTAATCTCTTCTCAAAAATTCAGTTCTGTGAGATGATAACCGGTATATCAAGCTGTAATTCCCCTGAATATCAATCTGTGTTAATCTCTTCTCAAAAATTCAGTTCTGTGAGATGATAACCGGTATATCAAGCTGTAATTCCCCTGAATATCAATCTGTGTTAATCTCTTCTCAAAAATTCAGTTCTGTGAGATGATAACCGGTATATCAAGCTGTAATTCCCCTGAATATCAATCTGTGTTAATCTCTTCTCAAAAATTCAGTTCTGTGAGATGATAACCGGTATATCAACCTGTAATTCCCCTGAATATCTGTGTTAATCTCTTCTCAAAAATTCAGTTCTGTGAGATGATAACCGGTATATCAACCTGTAATTCCCCTGAATATCAGTCTGTGTTAATCTCTTCTCAAAAATTCAGTTCTGTGAGATGATAACCGGTATATCAAGCTGTAATTCCCCTGAATATCAATCTGTGTTAATCTCTTCTCAAAAATTCAGTTCTGTGAGATGATAACCGGTATATCAACGTGTAATTCCCCTGAATATCAATCTGTGTTAATCTCTTCTCAAAAATTCAGTTCTGTGAGATGATAACCGGTATATCAAGCTGTAATTCCCCTGAATATCAGTCTGTGTTAATCTCTTCTCAAAAAACTAAAATTCAGTTCTGTGAGATGATAACCGGTATATCAAGCTGTAATTCCCCTGAATATCAATCTGTGTTAATCTCTTCTCAAAAATTCAGTTCTGTGAGATGATAACCGGTATATCAAGCTGTAATTCCCCTGAATATCAATCTGTGTTAATCTCTTCTCAAAAATTCAGTTCTGTGAGATGATAACCGGTATATCAAGCTGTAATTCCCCTGAATATCAATCTGTGTTAATCTCTTCTCAAAAATTCAGTTCTGTGAGATGATAACCGGTATATCAAGCTGTAATTCCCCTGAATATCAATCTGTGTTAATCTCTTCTCAAAAATTCAGTTCTGTGAGATGATAACCGGTATATCAACCTGTAATTCCCCTGAATATCAATCTGTGTTAATCTCTTCTCAAAAATTCAGTTCTGTGAGATGATAACCGGTATATCAACCTGTAATTCCCCTGAATATCAGTCTGTGTTAATCTCTTCTCAAAAATTCAGTTCTGTGAGATGATAACCGGTATATCAAGCTGTAATTCCCCTGAATATCAATCTGTGTTAATCTCTTCTCAAAAATTCAGTTCTGTGAGATGATAACCGGTATATCAACCTGTAATTCCCCTGAATATCAATCTGTGTTAATCTCTTCTCAAAAATTCAGTTCTGTGAGATGATAACCGGTATATCAACCTGTAATTCCCCTGAATATCAATCTGTGTTAATCTCTTCTCAAAAATTCAGTTCTGTGAGATGATAACCGGTATATCAAGCTGTAATTCCCCTGAATATCAATCTGTGTTAATCTCTTCTCAAAAATTCAGTTCTGTGAGATGATAACCGGTATATCAACCTGTAATTCCCCTGAATATCAATCTGTGTTAATCTCTTCTCAAAAATTCAGTTCTGTGAGATGATAACCGGTATATCAACCTGTAATTCCCCTGAATATCAATCTGTGTTAATCTCTTCTCAAAAATTCAGTTCTGTGAGATGATAACCGGTATATCAACCTGTAATTCCCCTGAATATCAGTCTGTGTTAATCTCTTCTCAAAAATTCAGTTCTGTGAGATGATAACCGGTATATCAACCTGTAATTCCCCTGAATATCAATCTGTGTCAATCTCTTCTCAAAAAACTACATTTATTGTATCAGCAGGGCTTCTAGAATGGTTTTTAAATCCAGTAGCCATGGGATCGGTGATTTAAAACATTTACTAGCCACGATTAAAAATTCACTAGCCCTACTTTACTTTACAATTTTACTAAATAATAGTATTAATCGAATATGTCACCTAAAGATGGAGACAGAGCTTAAAAACTCTAACATTGGAGGGTGGGGTGGGGGCAGGATACAAAATAGACTTAACTGCAACATTTGACTCAAAACAATTCACTAGATATTCAAGAATATGTGGCGTGGTGCATTTTTGAATGGAGATGACGTCAAACTCGAATGACGTCATTTTGGATGTCCTTACATCAAAATAAAGTTATGCCTGATGTTTTTTGTTTTCTGAACGCTGAACAGCTTTCAGTGTCAAATTGCCATTGAAATATTTTTATTTGACGACTATGAATGCATACATCAATCATGGAGTGTCACCCAAGTACGTTTGCTTAAATGTCAATAAACCTAGTGCCGTTATCAAATTCTTAAAGTATGTGATCTTAAAAAAATCACATACTTTGATTGCACTGAAAATGTAAGATATTATATAATAAATTTTAGTACATTCCAACTTAAGTGATTTTGTGTTACTTAAGTGAGCAATATTTCAAAACCTTGTGTTCAGTGGTAGGGTTCTAGCCTGAGGTGTGGTAGGTCCTAGGATCGATCACCCTTAGGTGGACCTATCAGGGGTTTTTCCTACATGTAGAGGATGACTTTTAACTCAGTTTATAGACTGCTAACATAAGGTTCTTGGGACGTAGGATCAAAGCTACTTTGCAGACCCACTTGTTTCTTATTTCCGTCCCAACCAGTTTCCCACAATTAGTATATCAAGGACCATGGTATGTGCGTCCTGTTACGGAAAGTGCACATAAAATAGCCTTTGCTATTAATGGAAAAATGTAGCCTGTTTCTTCTGAAGTGTCCGAATTAACAAAAGCTTGACATGTAATAGCCAACGTGCTCTAGTCGTAGTGTTACACAAAACAAACTTCTAACGTTTTTACCTATTGCTACCAGTGTCCCACAACTGGTAGACTAAATCCCAGATAGCGGAATTGTGTGCCCAGCACTGCTGCCATGAATTAATGTATAAGTAAATATACTCTTCAAAAGAAGAAACGCAAAACCACATTGTCGTAACATTTGGAGAATTGATTTAATTATTGAATGGTGAGTCCGATAATTACCAAATGTTGCAGGATTGTTCACAATTCACTCTAGTCCATTGTGAGTAAGTGATAGGACACACCACCAAGGTCAATGTCATCTGGAGTCAATACCGGGTGTGGCCTCCGCGTGTGTTGACAACTGCCTGGCACTGCCTGCCCATTGAAGCAACCAGAGTACGGATGACGTCCCGGGGGATGGTGGCCCACTCGGCCTGCAAGGCTGCTGCCAGCTCGGGCAGGGTCTGGGGCTGTGGTTGTCGCTGTCGGAGGCGTCGGTCCAACTCGTCCCATAGATGCTCAATTGGGTTCAAATCCGGTGATGTCGATGGCCAAGGAAGGACATTAATGTTGTTGTTCTGTAGGAAAGCCGTTGTGAGACGTGCTGTGTGAGGCCTGGCGTTGTCATGTTGGAACACTGTGTTGGCGTTGGCCATAACTGGAACGATGTGTGGCCGGAGGATCTGGTCAATGTAGCCCTGTGCATTCAGGTTGCCCTGCACGTGGACCAGATCAGTTCTGCCAGTGTGTGAGATGGCTGCCCATACCATGACACTACCCCCGCCGAATCTGTCCACTTCCTGCACGCAGTTTGCCGCATAACGTTCACCACGACGCCTATACACGCGACATCTTCCATCATGACGTCGGAGCAGAAATCGGGACTCGTCACTGAACCACACCTGTCTCCATCGCAGTTGAGGCCATTGTCGATGAATCTGGCACCACTGCAGTCGGAGTCGACGGTGTTGTGGTGTTAAGATGACACCTCGAACTGGATGTCTGGCACGAATTCCTACCTCACGTAGGCGGTTCCGTACGGTCTGGTCGGATATCCTGCACAAACCTGGTATTGCTGCGGCTGTGGAGGTGGCAGTAGTCAGTCGTTCCCGAAGGTGGCGTACCCGGATGTAGCGGTCATGCCCGGGGGTAGTGACCCGTGGTCGACCGGATCTAGGGAGGTCACGTGTTGATCCATGTTGCTGGTAACGGTCCCACAGTCTGGAGATGGTGCTTGGGGACACATGGAATGCCCTGGCAACGGCCGTTCTGGATTCGCCTGCGTCTAGTCGGCCGATGGCATTGTTTCTCTGCGGTTCACTGAGACGTGGCATGTCCTGGATTGTCAACTGTCGGCCAGATACAGAGGCCAGGCAAGCGAACACCCTGCACTTTTATACTGTCGGTGTTCATGTTGCACGTGCAGGCAACGCACGTGCAGTGGTGACATGGTTTGCACGTGGCTGCGTTTTTGCGAATATTCACATTTTGGAACTTTATTGTACAGTAGCTGCGTTTTATCGAATGTAACCGTGGGAATGTGTTTGGGACATGCAATGACCTTATATTCACAAAGCATGAACCGGTAGGAAACATAAAATCGGAGTTATAACCCATTTGTACCCTTTTGCGTTTCTTTTTTTGAAGAGTATATATTAAAGCACAAAAATAATGAATAGAAAATAATTTACAACTGAATATCTTTTTCTTCTTCAGATAAAGAACAATCAAGACCTGACCATATGATCTCAAGTTATTTCTGTGGGCACCATGCATTACTGGAGGCAATATATACTATCAGTTATTAGAAATATAGTCATTTACATGTATTAGGTGCAATACCGTATGTCATACAGATTGTATTACATCAGTGTAATACAAATATGAAATTTATTACAGCATATACAGTGGTTGTATAAAACTAGTAGGTATGTAGTTAAAGTCTAAAATTGACAAAAGTGAAGATACCCACATAAATGGCTTGTTTGATGTACTGTGCAAGCTAATACAAACTGATAATCCCGAAATGGATTAAATCCCATTGTTATGGTTGATGTAAACCATTGGTATATACCTGACATTACAGTGGTTTAAAACACATGTTGTTTTTTGACAAATTGACATCTCATCAATTTACATGATAAATAGTTTTAAGTATTTGTATCATGAACAAATGGTATTTTTTCTTTCCCTAAACATAGCCTAAAAGTCTGTATGTCATTTGTTTTTATACAGTCAAACCTCGTCATACTACACTCAAGTATACTGCCATCTTTGTTTATTGCCAGGTTTTTTTTTTAGCCTAGATCGTCTGTTTTTAAATTTACATAAATTTACCCCGTTTTACTGCCCCCTGCTATCTGCCATCCACTAACGCATTGGGTAACACATTCCTATATGAAAACATAATAAAACAACCTGACATAACACCACCGGACGATCTCTGTACCATCTACTAGTTTGTGACAAATAGCTGACCATGTATGTGTACATGTGTACGTACACACGCAGGTCCTGTTCAGTCAACCACTTTTCGCTAACGTTTGCCAGACTGGGGTTTTTTTTACGCTACACAGTAACGCTACCACTTTGGGAACCAGTGAAAATAATTAGCAAATTTTAGCGAAATGTCAGCTGGCTGAACTTGGCTGTTGTCTACCAATCACTAATTCACTGAATGTGTGAAGTGATGAGATACATGCTGGCTTTGTCTCAGTTGATTGTCGTTTGACAATTTCGTAATGGAAAATCAAGATTGCTACCTTTTTATTTATTTATTTATTTATTTATTTATTTAATCCTTAAAAATAATATGTAACGTTAAGCCCCACTCCACCCTCCAGAATTACTTCATTAGCTCTTACAAATAAAATGATAAATCGTTTTGAAACTGTTACAAATACCCCTCCCTCAAGTTTTATATTGTACTCTGTGTGAGCCACTCTTTGGGTGTTTTGTTCATCAGTATTTGCAAGCATATCAATCAGAATAAAGAGGGCTGTAATATAGCATATTTTTTATTATTCCATGACACAACTAGGGTACTTTGGGGCTGGTACTAAGTTTTGGTGCACTTACTGTAGTGGAAATAATAAAACTTGTAATAACACCAAACTCATTTGGGTCCCAAAGTGGGTGGTATAACACGGTTTGACTGTATTTCACAGTTTAAATTTACTACTTGTCAGAATGGTGAACGAAAACATGTGCTAATCAATATTTATTTTGACATCACAGTGAAATAAACTGTACTACCTAGTAAATAATTGAGTAAATTCATTGGTGAACCCATTAGCTTCTTCCAGGCTACTGTGGCGTGCCATGACTGATATTTCATAGGCCATAGTTTTGTATGTTGTTTTGTTTGTAGGAAAATCCATATAAAAAGTCCCTTTCTGCGGTTTGATAGGTATTAGGAGTAACTTGTATGTATGTGGCAGCAACAGGTTACTTCTCTTAAAGCAGGTTTTTTCTCGTTCCAACCAGTTCACCACAACTGGTATATCAAAGGCTGTGGTATGTGCTATCCTGTCTGTGGTCTGGTGCATATAAAAGATCCCTTGCTACTAATCGAAAAAGTAGCGAGTTTCCTCTTAGACTTGGTCAGAATTACGAAATGTAATCAATGTGCTCTAGTGGTATCGTTAAACAAAACAAACTTCTTCTTTTTTTAACTATTAAAGCACTGCAGACAGGATGTACATGTAGCTCAGTTGGTGGAGTCTGAGGTGCTTGGGTCAAAGGATCGAATCACCTCAGTGCACCTATACTCTTTAATTCCCCCCTTCCCATCCCGGCCGGTGTCATACAACTGGTACATCTAAGCTAGGATGTGGTATGTGCTGTCCTGGCTTAATCTCTAGACCAAGTGTTAAAATATACTGAACAAAGAAAGAAACCAGAATATTCATTCAGTTTTTTCTTTAATGTATTTACAATGTGAATCTCATTAGCTTTTGTGTGCATTGAAATTAATGATCAATGTTTCGTGGACATTTTAATCTCATTTTGACAGTTTATTTATTGAATTAATGTCATCATTGTTAAGTGCAATCACGTGATAGCCCATGAAAGATTGGGGTTATTCACCTGCCTTCGGTTTTCAAAGTGCTCCCCAAAAAGCCAGTGTATAGCAAATGAACACATATTTTATTTGTTTTTAGTGGGAATGTAATATCGTGGGTTTGGTGTTTTGTGTGAATATTTCCATTTAAATGTTATAGGTGACCTTTTAAAATATGACACCCCTACTTAAGAACTATATATAGACTGAGCTCTTTTTAAATGTTGGATTCCTCCCTGAAAAAAATCTAAACAAAGGTTTTAATAATTGAATCTCTCTTGTTTTGTCTTAAAAAAATTATGTACTGTTACTTTTTTTTGTCTGAGTTATACATATTTTTGTATGAATATTCTATGCATGTTATCTGCTGAACTGAAAACTGAGTGTACTTTCAGAGATTAAGCTGGACCCCAAAAATAATTAGCACATTTTGTTATTGTCAAATTTGGTTACAAAATCTGTGGCCGAATTTGGGGTTTCAGCCAAACTTTCCAAATTACTGAAGATCTACAAAAGTAAAATGATTTTCAATTTTTTTTTTGGCTGGCAAATTAATATCGATTATAAAATATATTTGACAGATTGAAGTTTTATCAGTTTAAACATATTTTGTGAGAAAATTTAACAGCATACATATGCCTTTTCACTGAAATAAAGAAAATATGAATGTACGAAACTTACTGATGGTATTAAGTAATCAAACATGTAATGTATTAGACGTAAGACTGGTACCAATATTCAAATAGCTTGATGCAGTACCAGTCTATTTATTTGACTGTGATCAATTCAGCTGTGTTTCGTTTTGTATTGGGACCAGTAGAGAACAGTTTTGTGTAAATAATCTTTACATTTCACAGGATTTTTTTTTGTTTCACTCAGTCTAATTTTCATTAGAAATTTGCATATTGGCAATTCAAAATGGTTATTCAAAATGTCTAGATGTTTAAATGTTGACCTTTTTTGTTGTTGTTGTTGTTGTTGAAATGTGGGTGTTAAAAACATGAAATCTTTGAAGGAAATGTTAGATGAGTAAAGTATTAATTAAAACATGTTACACAATATGTGTAAGAATATTTTTATCATGTTTTAAAACCTTCATGTATCTTGGCATTTGTCAATCTTTATTTACTGCTGGATGATGTGGGAAACATGCCAGTCAGTGCTGTTTATACAGATAATGGCTGTTTTCCACGGTGTTTTAGTTATTTTTTCAACTGTTCATATAACATCACAAGAAATTATTTTGCCAAATTACCAGTAAAACAAATTTTGCCAATTGTTGTTATAATTCATAGAGTTAGCCTTTCATACCCAGTACATACACACACATGCTGACTTCCAAAAGAAACTTTACAAGACTTGAAATTGTTTTGTAGAAAACGAACATGGTACGGTGGGATATGAAAGTATCACGAAGTTCAACATCTAAACATTACAGTGCACTTTCGAGATCCATGCAAAGTGTTTGTAAGGTGCTTTCTAAATTGGTTCTTTTCAATTAGCAACAATATTTATCAAATGATTAAAAGTTTATGTACGTAAAGTTTCTTTTGGACGTCAGTGTACATGCATGCACACACACACACACACACACACACACACACACACACACTCACACTCACACTCTCACACACATACACTCTCTCTCTCTCACTCTCTCTCTCTCTCTCTCTCTCACTCACTCACTCACTCACTCACTCAATCACTGACACTTGCATACCATACTACCTGTTGAAGCCATTGTAAAGGTCGGTATATAGAAATCCATTAAAGTACCCCATCTTATTATAAATGGCAAGTCCATGGCAATTATAATGTTCCATGATCATAATGTGCTTAGATAGTTGTGATTTTGAAATACCTGTATTTTAATCACTTTTGTTTCCAAACATTTATTGCTTCCAGTTTCATTTCAAAAGATCATAGGCTACTAAATGGCATGCTGTAATTAAAATTAATCAATCTTAAGTGATCTTTAGTGGCCATTTCATTGATCATGGCTGATGTTACAAAAATGTGTAATTTTTTGTGTGATGTCAGGCACGGTCAATTAAATGACCATCAAAGTTTATTTAATTTGTTGTGTTAGCATTACATTGCAATGGGCATCGGTGATGTCGTGATTAAGCCATTGGGCATAAGGCTGATAGGTACTGGGTTCACAGCCTGGTACCGGCTGCCACTCAGAGCGAGTTTTAGTGACTCAGTGGGTAGGTGTCTGACCACCACACCCTCTTTTCTCTCACCAACTACTAACCAACTGTCCTGGACAGACAGCCTAGATAGCTGAGGTGTGTGTGCCCAGAACAGCGTGCTTGAAACTTAATTGAATATAAGCACGGAAATAAGTTGAAATGAATGGATTACGTTGCATATGATCATCTGACATGAACCTAACAGAATGAAATGCTACGATGCAATAATGACGAAAATGCATCAATTTGAAAATGTATCAATTTTTTTAAAATTAAAATTGTATCATCAGTTTGTGTGTAATTATACCAAAGACGAATGCAACTACAGATTGTATGGATGCCCAATATTATCTCCACGTGTTACAGCGGTGTTCACTGATGCTAGTGCTTTTAAAATTGTAGAGTGTAGTTTGTTATTGTTGTTACTGCTGCAATTCACTTGTGCTATTTTTTGTATTTTTTTTTAAGTTTTATTATTTTTTAAACCTTACTTTATAGGTAATTAGTATTTTTGTGTTAATAAAATTAGAGTTACAAATCTAATGAAAATTAGAGAGGGAAAATTGTATTATTTTAATATTTGTTATTTTCATTTTTATTTAGTTTACCATACAACAAGAAAGAAAAAATCATATATACTTGGGACAAAATTAGTTAAACTTAAAAAACCCCAACAACAACCCATTATCGATACATTTATTTCATAATGAGTTCAATCTGTAAATACTCTTTTGTTATAAATGCTTGGATTGGTTCAAATGATATCATGTGACTTAAAACATATTGACGTTCCCAACTGCCTGAACCTTAATTTTGACTACTTTCGGCAATGCTTGAACAAGTAAAATAGATAATCTCAACCGTTTTCTTTATTGTTTAAAATTAATATATTAACTGTTTACATGACCTGTTAACGTTTAATCGGTAAATGTTTTTGTTTATTGAAATAACATCCAGACATCGTTTTAGAAAGATGTGAGAATGTAAGAATTCCTCATTCGCCTACTGACAGAAACAAGGTGAATTGTATATTGGGGATTGAACTTATGCTGTGCATTAATTCCCTGAAGAATGAGTGCAATTTCAATTTGATATTTTATACTGATGTAATAGTTATACACTTTAAAAAATGAACATATATTACACTGTTAGATATTTATGAAGCATAGAATAATTTTGACACAGGCTCGAAATAGGAAGTAAACTATGGTCTGCCGTTGGTTTCAAAATAGCAGGCCAACAGAAATATGTCCTGCTAAGAAAAAATATAACCTGCTGAAAATATGACAGCATAAGTGTCAAGTCTCCTGTTTTGACCGCGAGTCTCGAGATTTGAGGACATGCCTCACGGCCATCTCTGATCTCACGTTTGTCTCCCGTTCAACAGAAAATATTTAGGTAAAAAAAAACAAAAAACAAATCAAGTAAAAAAAATAAGTCACAAAAATAACCCGGTTACTTCGAGGCCATGTAGCCATCGTAAGTAAGCCCCTTGTCCGAATTATTTATAGTTACTCCGTTACGCTGTAACGTAAAAGCTGGGTAGATTTTTATGCGACAGCGTGGCTCAAGCAAATACATTGTGGGATAGCGTCACTGATCTTGGCGCCAGATGAACCTAAACATCCGAATTTACCCCCTCCCTCACCCACCCCCGCTCAAACCTCCAGGTGAGATTTCTTTAGGGGTTGACACCTATGTGACAGCATGTGGTTTAGGACAGTGTGAAAAATTAGTACCTCTGATGAGATGTATTGTAGAGCATTATGGAATTAAAATACAACTGAAACTTAAGCTAAAGAGCAAAGGACAATCGTACGTAAATTGTCTTGAAAAATTATCTCAGATTTTATTTTTTTGGTTGTTTTAGGTGGTGAATTTTTATTTCACCTTCTATGTAAAAAAAAAGAAATGGAATGCTTTTCGCTTTTTGCAGACCGCTGTTTAAAGTATTTTGAGTCCTGTTTACGTCCATGAATTTCCATGAATTTTAAAAAACGATCATGTTCATTTCTTAATTTACAATGTTTCCGCTTGATGTTTGATATCTTGTTATACAGGTCAGTATTCATTTCAACCATGCACAGTTTCTCGATACGTGTGTGTGAATAGATTTTTCTGATGTAAATAGCAAAACAATCACTCCCCAATTGAGTTGATTTGAGTAACTTTACTATGTTTATATGTAACGTTTGATCACAAGACAAGGTTGGACAAGCTTTATTCAGTATTACGGTCACTGGCCCAAAAAGTAGTAGGTAAACAACTTTTGATTACATAATGTAACTTAACTGAATATAACTTTGTTTAATTTACTTTAATTCGATATAAACATGAACATGTAGGTGATCTAACTAGGCATGTTACTTTCATCATACACAGTGCTTAGCACAAATGCATTTTATATAAATCTTGCAATCGTGTTTGTAATATATTTATAACAATACAACTTATTATTTATGTAAGTATTAATAAGCTTTAAATAACCTTATTATACACTAGGTTATCTAATATCCAAAACACTACTACTATTAGCCATTCATTAATATAGGTTGCAAAAACTAATTATGTTAATGAGTACTGCTCAATAAACGACAACATAAGTAAAGATGGGCGCTTGTTAAAAACTTTCTTTAAAGCTTTTTATTATTTTTATGTTTTTTAAATTTTTCTAAATTTTATTTTTGATCAACAAATAAGCCGGTCTGCTTTACAGATTTTTTGTTGATACAGAGGGAAATGTCTCGCAATTAAAGATGTTTAATAGTTTTCAATTTATACGTCTATTGGCAATCATGTTTTGTAACAGTGTGTATTTTGTATAAGTGGGAATATAATATTATCGCAAATATTTATTATTTATTACTTATATGCATAATTTGTCACATTTTTCACCTGGGATATTTTAATAATAAAGTGGTTTATATTTGGCGCTTGTTTGTTTTTGAAAATGCTATATAGGCGTCCATATCTTTTTCAGTAGGCCTAATATATTGTTACACCGGCCAGGTTAATAACATACATAAATTATCATAAAAATTAGTATGGTTTTGGAGATTATTTGTTGTTATTCATGTTTCGATTAATCAAGTTTGTTGGACGTTATTTGTTGGATCTATTAATTTAGTCGCATGGGCAAGTGAAATGGAGTACAGCAAACTGAGTTACTTCCCTTCTATTTCCGTGGTCCTTGGAATGAATAACCGGCCTCGGTGGCGTCTTGGCTAAGCCATCGGACATAAGGCTGGTAGGTACAGGGTTCGCAGCCCGGTACCGGCTCCCACCCAGAGCGAGTGAGTTGGGTCACTACACCCCCTTCTCTTATTAACCACTAACAATTAACAACTAACCCACTGTCCTGGACAGACAAGCACAGATAGCTGAGGTGTGTGCCCAGGACAGCGTGCTTGAACCTTAATTAGATATAAGCACCAAAATAAGTTGAAATGAAAAGGAATGAATAAACAATTTTAGTGTTAATCTGTTACATAATATAATTTACCTTGTCTGTTTAAAGGCTAGAATGATGTGTGTGTGTGTGTGTGTGTGTGTGTGTATATATATATATATATATATATATATATATATATATATATATATATATATATATACTTAACCAAAAAGGTTTAGCAAGTTTTTGTAAATGACTGTTGCTTCCAAATAAATTAAAATAAAGTGATAAAACTTGGTAGTATGTTAGTTGCATATGCCCTGTCGCTTTGGGTAATGAAAATAACACCATTTGTCATATCGCACCCCGCTGTGTGTACTGCACGTGCAAACGCGGTGCGCTCGTGCTGTCGCAGAAGCGCGTGCAATACGGATGTATTGAAATCACATTTTGATGCACTGAACCAACATTATCCAAAAACAAAAGGAAGAATTTATCCTGTTATAATGGGTCGCCGTCCAGGCTTAACGGAAAATCAACGTCATGAAGCAATGGGACGGCTTAACGCTCAGTACTTTCGTGTTCATGACAGTACCATATCACGACTCCGACAACGCGTACACCAAACTGGGCAAATGTGAGATCGACCACGTTCTGGTAGACCACGATTAATTACTCCAAGGGAAGATAGATATTTAGTGACGTCATCTCGACGTCACAGGTTCGAAAGTGCTCCTCGTTTAGCCCGTACTTTTCAGCAAACCACAGACACTAGAATTCATGCTCAAACTGTCCGTAACCATCTCCATGCTGCTGGATTACAAGCACGTCGCCCTGTTGTTGCTGTTCCCCTGACAGCGCGTCACTGGCGACGCGGACAGTGGGATCAGACATTATTCACAAACGAATCCAGGTTTTGTGTTCAGTTTGCGGATGGTAGGCGTCGTGTATGGAGGCGACGGGGAGAACGATATGATGCAGACAACGTCATTCAGCATGACCGATATGGCGGTGGCAGCGTCATGGTCTGGGCCGGCATTCATGGTGGAGGTTAGATACGATAACGTAGCGCTGACATCGACATAGTCGAAAGTTTCCGTTACAATACCGTAACTAGGTGGAGGTAAAACAGATCTCGTTTTCATTCACGGAAACATGACTGCTCAACGTTACTGCGACGAGATCATTACACCAGAGGCCATTCCATTCCTGCAGCAGCATCCTGGCTTTCTGTTTCAACATGACAACGCTAACCACATACCGCTAGGCTAACCAATAATCGTCTTGAGCGGAACCCCAAGTGTTGAACTGGTCACCAAAGTCCCCTGACTTGTCCCCAATTGAGTATGCATGGGACCTACTGGGCCGTAGGGTACGCGAAAACCATCCTCATATCCTTAATGTCCATGATCTACAAATTGCTCTGAACCGGGAATGGAACGCAATTACTGTTCCTGAGATTAATGGTCTCATTAGAAGCATGAGACGACGATGTACTACTGTCATCAATGCCACTGGTGCACACACACATTATTGAGCCTCTCTCAACATTTTGGTAGATGTACCCCTCCGTTTCATCAGTTGACATTAAAGTGATGACGTTGACACCGTGACAACGTGTTACTGCTGGCTACATTCAGAAATGCTGTATCAATGAAATCTTGTACGTAATTGCTAAACTTATTTGGCACAGTATATATATATGTATACACAAAAGATTAAAAAACCAACAAAAAAAACCTGTATTTTTTTCATTTTTCAAGAGCGGCTATTTCTCGTTCTAACCAGTGCACCACAACTGGTTAACAAAGGCCGTGGTATTCCTGTATGTGAGATGCTGCATATGAAAAAATACTTTGCTGCTAATACAAAATGTTGATGGTGGCAGATTTCCTCTAATACTTTTTGTGGTCAGTAACCATATTATGTCCGACGCACGTAAACGTAATTAAAATGTGTTGAGTGTCGTTAAATAAAACTTTTTTTTTTCTTCTGTTTTGTGTCAATACCCCCCCCCCCCCCCCCCCCCCCAACTATTTATATAATTATTAATAATATTTAAATAACCACCTTATTATACACTAGGCTAGCTAATAGTCAAAATAATAATATTATTAGGCATTCATTAATATAGGCAGGGGCGGGATGTAGCTCAGTGGTAAAGCGTTCGTTTGATGCGCGGTCGGTCTAGGATCGATCCCCGTCGGTGGACCCATTGGGCTATTTCTCGTTCCAGCCAGTGCTCCACAACTGGTGTAACAAAGGCCGTGGTATGTACTATCCTGTCTGTGGGATGGTGCATATAAAAGATCCCTTGTTGCTAAAAGAGTAGCCCATGAAGTGGCGACAGCTGGTTTCCTTTCTCAATACCTGTGTGGTCCTTAACCATATGTCTGATGCCATATAAATATATTGTGTTGAGTGCGTCGTTAAATAAAACATTTCCTTCCTTCCTTCATTAATATAGGTGACAAAAAATATTATGTTAAGTAGTATTGCTAAAATAAAGAGTTTTTTTTAAATTATTATTATTTTTTATTATTATTACCGCCACCTACACTTCCAAATTATTGTTGCAATATACCTAAACGTAAATGTGGAATTTAAACTAAACTTATATGACAAAGTACACACAGTCAGCTGTTTGTTAACATAATCTCAACACCAGATTCCTATAAACGAATTTCCGTCCACACGGTCGTGCTGCGTTCGGGTTTTTTTTTTAAAACTCAATTTTCCATCTCACTGAACAAAAGGATGCGGCCACATTTCGAAATTAGTTAGGAAAGAGTGGAAAATTAGAATTAAAGTAGCAATATGGGGAAATGATTCTCGCTTTGCTTTTGTAGCGATCATCGGCGGATGACGAACGTTGATTGGAGTGATTTGGCTTTTGAAAGGCTTGTTTTCATTGGGCATCGAGGCAGGTCGGTAATGGCGGAGCTCGCGGCCTTTCATCGGAGATAATTCAATCGGAGGGAAGTTGTGTGCTATATTAATTTTGAAAAAGAAACACGATATCTGTTAGCCGAGGAATAACTCCATTAACAGGTTAAAGAACTTGTGTTCCACACAATGAAATCTGATACGAAACCAGCTGGATGTCAAATTCTCCAATACACCCACAAACTCTGCCCGAAGCCGTTTTTGTTTTTCATATGCGTCTGCGCCGACTTGAAATAACACGGAAATAAATCGGGCAGAAACAACCAATCTCTAAAGTTATTAACTCCAGCTTCTCAATTAAGGTTTTTTTTCCTTTCCTTTTTTTTTTTTTATATATTTTTTTTTTATATATTTTTTCCTTCTCTTTTAATGTGCGCTATATAAATATCTAAAATGACATTGATTAAATCATTAACTACTTACATGTATTTTTATACATACATTGTACATTACATGAGGAGCTGAAACGTTTGTGTGTTTTTTTTTTTGTCCAGGTGGGAATACCTCTACATATTCCAAAATAAACTAATATATATTATGTTTCAACAGTCTTCCCCCAAAACACTCCCCAGTCAAGAAATACCCCCACAGAGCCCTAACTAGCGGGAGGGTAAGTGCAAGGGGTAGTTGCTCTCCCCCCCCAACGCGCGCGGGCACACCCCCCCCCCAAAGTGCCCTTTTTATTTAGCTGGAGAAAACTATACATTAATATTGAAATTGTTTTATCCCCACCATTCCCGTTATTTTAGGCTGGGTATGGCACAGTACAGTACTAAACAAGATCCCCCCAACCCCCCCCCAAACCCCCCCAACCCCCCCCCCCCAAAAGAAAACCCCACCCCAAACAAACCAACAACCCCAGAACAAACGATAAAAACCAACAACCCCAGAACAAACGATAAAAACCAACAACCCCAGAACAAACGATAAAAACCAACAACAAAACAAACTCTACCGCAACAACAATAAGGGGCGGGACGTAGCCCAGTGTTAAAGTGTTCGCTTGATGCGCGGTCGATCTGGGATCGATCCCCGTCGTTGGACCAATTGGACTATTTCTCGTTCCAGCCAGTGCTCCACAACTGGTGTAACAAAGGCCGTGGTATGTACTATCTTGTCTGTGAGATGGTGCATATAAAAGATCCCTTGCTGCTAATCGAAAAGAGTAGCCCATGAAGTGGCGACAGCGGATTTCCTCTATCTATATCTGTGTGGTCCTTAACCATGTCTGACACCATATAACCGTAACTAAAATGTGTTGAGTGCGTCGTTAAATAAAACATTTCCTTCCTTCCAACAACAACAAGAAACAACCAAACACAAACAATCGACAAAAACCACAAAAAGAAAGCAAAACAACACTCCCCACACACAAACACGCAAAACACATTGTGAATAAATGTTGCAATCTAGATTGGGGCATTTTCGTTTCAACCAGCCCCCCCCCCCCCACACACACACCCCACCCCACCCCCTATAAAAATGGGAGTCGTACGGGCCAATGCACCTACCCCCTTAAACAAAAAAACCAAAAACTAAACGAAAACAATACGGGTCAACAAAACATATTTTCGAGGCAATTCGATGTTCAGCTGGGAGTGCACCCATCTTGAATTCGCCTGCTTTAGAACAAAACAATTTTCCCAAGATATCAAACACATATTTAAACATTAACAATTTTCCCAACATATCAAATACATATTTAAATATTAACAATTTTCCCAACATATCAAACACATATTTAAACATTGCCAGTTTTGCAGCTGGTATCGATTAAACAAGATTTTTTTTCTTCCTTCTTTTTTGACTTTCTTTTCGCGTTACAAAACACCCACGATACTCTATGTTAGTTGCCACTGTCAGAAAGAAATGCCCGAAATAATATTTTTATTTCATCATATGTCAGTTTTCCGACAAAGCATCATAGCTATGATCATAATTTCAGGCTTTTTCTCTTTCTTTGAAATGACGGCTCCCTTATTGTTGCAAGTTCCGAAATGTTTGGTTAGAGACCGGCTTGTTTTTGCTACGGGAAACGTATAAACAATAATATTTTCAGTTAAAATATGGCCACCATTGCCGGAGAAGAAGGAAAACACTAAAGTTATGATCAAACATAGAAACCTTTAGCTATAGTTTTAGAACAAGTGCGGACCTTGGTAACTGCTGGACGTATAAGAGAACCAGTGCCATTTAGAGCTAGGTGTTTCAATGTTCTTTCACATTTTGTTACATATATTTAAATTTAGAAATAAGAAAATGACGGAATGTCAAGAAATTCGGAGTCGGATACAAACGGAATTCAAACATCAAAACCAGTGCGAATGAATATTTCGAGATCCGAAATTTACATCAATTTGTGAAATTTCTAATGGAAAATAATGATCTCTAGCTGAAATGATAATGACCTGTGGATGATTGTACAATTTTTAATGGAAAACAACGTAATCCGTGTTTGTGAGATTTCTAATGGAATGCTGAATTATTTTGTGTTTTATTCATTTCATTGGATATATAAATATTAACGGATTTCTTTCTTTGTGCATTGGATAATACAGGAATGTACCGGACACAATTTAACAAGAACGACCACCAAACAATGGGACCGCTAAACCATTACGTTCGAGAGAAAAGGGTGGAGAGGATGTATGCAGGGCCGTAGCTAGCGGGGGAGGGACAAGGTGGGCAGTTGCCCCCCCCCCCCCCCCCCCGAAACAAAATCCGGAAAACATTATAGAAACTTAAAGAAAATTATCTTCTTAACTGTTTAAGGAGTTTTAGACTATTAACTACTCAGCTGCCCCCCCCCCCCCCCCCAAAAAAAAAAAAAATCCTAGCTACGGCCCTGGTATGCTATGTTTTATGATTGCATTCAAAATACATGTATATGTTAATAAACGTGATGGTTAAAACTAATAATGATAACAAAGTTGGTAATGCATTTACTATAGGTATAACGTTATCAAGTGTTTTGTCAAAAATATTTACTTATTTCATGAATAATAGACTTGAGCGGTGAAATAATAAAATTTTATTAGCCCAGCAGGCACTCATAACGGGGAAAATAAAAATAATAATTTCTCACTGAGAAATCATCATGCATTAGTTTAACATATTGGACGATTTGATACCAACAAACCAATCACCTTGTTGGTACTAAATATGACGTCATTGCAATTTGGCAAAGCACACCCAATGACGTCACGTAGTTTAAAGCGTTTGCGTTTACATCTTTCTGGTTTCAGTGTTAAACTTGTAATAAAATGGTACTTAATGCAATTCATTATAGATTTTTTTTTACAGAATATATAGAACTTTGGGTTTTGAAAATTATCTGTGAACCGTGAATAAAATACAAAGTTAAAGCAATATCCAGAACAGTAAACGAGTTTCTATATACATGGACGTAAATATTTCACTCGGGACATAACTTTGATAATAACTGGTAACTCGTTTATTGTCCTCTATTTATCTCATGTAACCCAGTCCTGGTTATGGGGCCTGGTGTACAGTCTGTGCCCGATATAGTCTAATTTATTCATCTACTAGCACATACTAAATATTATTGTATTCAAATAATTATTGTTTCTTTGTTAATTATAACCCACAACCCCCCCCCCCCCCAATAAATCTATACAAAATAAACATAAACAAACAAAAACAAATAAACAAACTCCAACAACAACAACAACACACACACACACACACACACACACACACACACACACACACACACACACACACACAGATGTAACCCTAAAAAACCCCACCCCAAAACCAAAAGCCCCATTCAAAACATCAGACAGCATTAATATAACATCCTTGGTATAATGTGACAGGCTAACTATTAAACATTATGACATCAAAATACAGAGATGTGAAGTCAGTTAAGCATTACAGGCTGATCTTTGTTTGTTTTTGTTTTTGTTTGTCTTTTGTCATATTTGTTTGTTTGTTTATTTGTTTTCTGTTGTTGTTTTCTGTAACAAAAAAACAAAACAAGAAACTATTGCTGGTTTAAAGCAAGGCGAAGCCCCATGTCCTATGCATTTTCTAGTTTTGTTAATGATATTAAATTTAACTTGTTGCATAACTATTAACTTCAAAGAACTGAAATCTTAAAATTTTGATGACAGTTCGAAAGCAAAGATGTTTTGTAAGAAATGCTGAACTATTAGAATATATACTGTGTGAAATATTAAACTTGTAAGACTATGTTTGTCATATTTCTTGACATTGTAAGACTATCATTGTCATATAAATTAATTCAAATACTTATTATTATTATTGTTATTATTATTATTATTATTATTATTATTATTAAACATTCAACGACAAATTTGCTGACACACAAAAATCAAGCTAGAAATGCCTTACTGGATTTATTAAAACAGTTCAGTCATAGTAATCATAATAAAATAAGAGTATATAATAATGCTACAGATATTGAAACGGTACTCATTGATTTTCAAAAAGCAGTACTTTGTGCAAGTACAAAAAAGCGCAAAAAAATCATTATTTCCTTAAATACAAAAGTATAAAATATTGGCTTACATAGCAATTACTAAAATATGTACTAGTGTTTTAAAAAAATAAGTTGTTACGGATTGTCAGTTAAATTTCATAGATTCAATTGGGCTAATTCTGCCAAAAATATTTTATTAGAATTACAACTATCCCAAGTCAGTATGATTTAAAAAAATAAAACAAAATCACGTCTCAATCAAGAATTCAGTCGCATAACTGTCGGCTAAATGATTTATTATATATATATATATATATATATATATATATATATATATATATATATATATATATATATATATATATATATATATATATATATATAGAAAAGTTATTAGAATGAAGTGTACCGGATGAAGATATAAAAAGATAGAATTTCACAACGTTTTAATGGAATACGGGTGAAAGGCGCTTATGTATGTATGTCTGTTTCTGTATGTGTGTGTGCGTGTTGTGTGTATATGTGTATGTGTATGTGTATGTGTATGTATATATATATATATATATATATATACCTGCATGAACCTACAAAAACCCCACACCATCTAGAACGTTTCTGTAACAAATTGTTCCTAAAATACGCACATTTGATCACATATTTGTTTTTTAATTGAAGTGGGGAGACGCCAATATATTCAATGAGAAGACGAACTTTGTATCATGTCTACTGGTCGATCAATCAAACATGAATTTCATTTTATAATTAAATATATTTTTTCTATTGTAATTTAGTAATGTAAGAATTAAATGCTAGTGCACCAAAACTATTATTATGTCAGTCCTTTCCTTCTATGATTAAGTCTATTGGCTTTTGTTTTCGAAAATATTAAAACTTTGTGTAATCTTTAAAAATATAATGATTACCATGCATTGTTTTAAAAGGCCGACGCCATATAACCGTAAATAAAATGTGTTGAGTGCGTCGTTAAATAAAACATTTCCTTTGTTTTAAAAGGGATATGTTTCTAATTGATAGTTTATATTGTTTCGCCTCTATCGCGCATTTTTGTATATTATGTATCTCTTTATGAACACATAATTCTGTAGAAATACTAATTCTCACAACTGTTCTACAAAAACATATTGACAATATAACTAAATAATAATAATTATTAATCAAATGACGAAATAATTTCGACCAAATGCCTATGAATTTTGACCAAGTAATCAAACATTTCGACTAATGACTGAACGTTTTGACCAAATAACAAAACATTTGTATCACGTAAATATATATTTTGTACATTGTTCATATTTGCTATAGTTTCTTCAGTAACTATTAATATTAGTTATGAGTCAAATTATGAAGAAACATACGTGTATTTCGAAGTACACAATATAATTTTCCAAGTAGTAAGAAATAATTTACAATATTTATGGCTAATATGGATACAAATTACTGTATTTTAAACATAATTTTTAAAACACTTGTTTTCAAAAAGGGTCTGCAAATTCATAAAACGTAAATGAATCCGACTTAGTAATCGTTAAAAGTATCAATGACTGAAAGAAAATGAAAGAAAACAGAGATAACTAAAATATGATTAATACATTGAGGCCTGTCATTACATATTGTGCTTGTTTTTAATATTGTCTATTTTCTTTTATTTAATATCGTTTGTTTTATTTATTTAAAATAATAATAATCATAATATGAATGTTAATAATAATAATAAAAATTTACATAATACAATTTGTTCATATAATATTTTTTTTTTATACATGTATTAGGTAGACTAGTATTACAATTTAATATAAAATAATGATTGAGAGAGACAGCGAGAGAGACACACACACAGACAGAGAAGCAAAGAACGAGAGAGAGAGAGAGAGAGAGAGAGAGAGACAGCGAGAGAGAGAGAGAGAGACAGCGAGAGAGACACACACACAGACAGAGAAGCAAAGAACGAGAGAGAGAGAGAGAGAGAGAGAGAGAGAGAGAGAGAGAGGGGGGGGAGGGAGATAGACACACACACACACACATACAGTGAAAAGAGACATAGACAGACAGATTGACAGACAGATAGACAGATTGTCAGACAGACATATAATAAAAAAAGAGAGGGGAACGAGTGCGCCCAATAAACTATTTCTACCGAAAACTTGCAAAGGATTTTTTAATATGTGCTTTCCCATAAAAAGGACATTACATACCACAACCTTTGGGGTACCAGTCGTGGGTACTGGTAGGGGCGGGGAAGAAAACATTAACCCACCTGGACAGACAACCTGGCCAGCTGAGAAATGTGCACACGACTGTGTTTTAACGTAAGTAGATGAAATAATTTAAAATCATTAAAGGTACCATTTCAATGTTACAAGATGTTTTATATTTATATGTAATAATTGCAAATTAGTTGATCCTACGCATAGTCTTTGCATAAATAACTCGAAAATGGACATTGCAGTGTGCTTATACGTCGTGTAAAAATAAACTCGAGAATATAGAAATACAATGTGCTTATACGTCGTGTGTAAATAAACTCGAGAATATGGAAATTGCAATGTGCTTATACGTCGTGTAAAAATAAACTCGAGAATATGGAAATTGCAATGTGCTTATACGTCGTGTAAAAATAAACTCGAGAATATGGAAATTGCAATGTGCTTATACGTCGTGTCAAAATAAACTCGAGAATATGGAAATTGCAATGTGCTTATACGTCGTGTGAAAATAAACTCGAGAATATGGAAATTGTAATGTGCTTCTACGTCGTGTAAAAATAAAGTCACGTTCGGTACGACTACGTATATTCCGGTCTTACAACATCGTAACAAATGTTATGAAATGAGCGAAACGAAATCCGGATAGGACTGTCAGAGACAGATGAGTTGCACGAAGACAGCCAACTTGTAGCCAACAGCAGTCTGGCATAACGTTATGGAGTGTTCGTGTCAACTGAACGCAACAAATTCTGTAGATTGTCCACTAAAGATTTTCCAATAATATTTTTGTTTTCTCTTGTGCTATTAAATTAAATTATTTAGCTGTAGGTTTGGGTTTTTTTTACATATAGGTTTGTAGTTAAAGGTATAATGTTTACCTTTTTAAAAGTAATTTTGTCGGGAAGCCGTCATTATGCAACTTTGAGATAGCACTTTTAAAGGGACTAACCTGCGTTTGCTGCCGCTGTCTTCTTAATGACTAAAACTACATGTTAAAGTTTGATTTTTGTTTAATGACACCACTGGAGCTCATTGATTTATTAATCATCGGCTATTGGATGTCAAACATATGGTAATTCTGACATAGTCTTAGACAGGAAACCCGCTACATTTTTCCATTAGTAGCAAGGGATCTTTTATATGCACCATCCCACAGAAAGAACACATACCATGGCCTTTGATATACCATTCGTTGTGCACTGGCTAGAATGAGAAATAGCCCAATGGTCCCACCGATGGGGATCGATCCTAGACCGACCGCGCACCAGGCGAGCACTTTACTACTGGGTTACGTCCCGCCCTAAAACTACATATTAAATATCGTTTCTTGTTTAGAATATCAGTATCTGTATTAACAAGATGTTTAGAATATCAGTATCTGTATTAACAAGATGCTTGTTGCCGTCCTCATGTTTGCAATAGCCTAAACCTGATTTTACCTTTTCGTACGTTCGAAGAAATAAATATATATTACTAAGTAAAATGGACAATGACTTCTGCAGACATTAGCACTGGACCGCAAACAGAATGGATATACAGACATTGGTATTCTAAATAAGAAAATGTATTTAACGGAATGGATATACAGACATTGGTATTCTAAATAAGAAAATGTATTTAACGGAATGGATATACAGACATTGGTATTCTAAATAAGAAAATGTATTTAACGGAATGGATATACAGACATTGGTATTCTAAATAAGAAAATGTATTTAACGGAATGGATATACAGACATTGGTATTCTAAATAAGAAAATGTATTTAAAGGGACATTGCTGAGTTTGCTGCATTGTAAGATGTTTCCGAAAAATAAAAATATTTCTACGATTAAACTTACATATCAAATATATTTTCTTGTTTAGAATAGTAGTGTCTGTATATTCAATGTGTTTCTGGTCGTCTTAATATTTATAAGAAGCCCAAACTGGATTTTGTCTTCAAATAATTTCGTACGTACGAAAAAAAAAGTATTTTAGGAAATAAAATGAAATTTAGCCTATTGCAAATAGTAAAATGATCAGAAACACGTTTAATATAAAACCACTAATATTTTATGCAAAAAAATTAATATTTGATATGTAATTACAACATTTAAAAAATTATTCGATAACATCTTTAAAATTGCAGCAAACTCAGGAATGTCCCTTTAATATATGTAATTTTAGTTGCCAAAAATAGTGTTAGTCGGAAACATCTTAGAATGACTGTAAACTGAGGGTAGTCCCTTTAAGTAATGGGTTAAAGTCGTGGAGAAATAACCAGTCTGCCATATCGAGGCTTGTAAAACTGTTATTAGTCACAACAAAGAAACTATTAATAATACAAACATATTATACTTTCATAGCCGCAAAACTAATAAAACTCATTATCTTTGTATTTGCGTTACCTGAAGCGACACCTGAGAAAGAAACAAAATGATGTGACGCGGATCAAAGTAAATTGACTTTATTGTGATGACAAGATATTACATTATAAAATGACATTAGGCTTATGATCATTTTTCACGCAATTATCCAAATCAAAGGTTTCATATTTAGTCATTATCGGCATTTTTGTTTCTAACCTTTTTTTTACCGTCTTTCTTTTGTCGCTGTATATGACTCTTTCTTATTATGATTTGAGGGGGGAAAAAAAAAGAAAAAAGAAAGAAAGAAAAAAAAAGTGAAACTGGGCGTTTTGCGCCCAATACGGGTTGTTAGTCAGACCTTCAAGAAAATGGGCGCGCTGGGTTCAAACGCAGGTTTGCTTGAGTAAACACGGCCTTAACATTGATTGACACTTGAATTAAAAAGGCAAATTGATCCTGGTGACGTTTTCTTTGAGAATGCGAATTTTGAATGATCTAAGAAAACATCTTATTGTGTTATAATGTCAGTGGGGAACGAGTAAAAAACCAGCCCGCTAGAGACAGATGCGTGGTAACAAGGTACAACCCTGTTCGCAACTCCCACCTGTAGAAACAGTGAACATTAAGGTTAAGGTCACGCTCATTTATAAACAGGTGTGTCGGTACAGTTTGAGTATTCCAGACATCAAATGTTTTTGAATTTTAAAAAATATGACAGGCCTACTAATTCTTTCTCATAACTCTGTGTCGAGAGACTTTTAAAATATTATGTATTACATGTATCATATAGATTTTTAAAAAAAAGAAAGAAAGAAGTGTTTTATTTAACGACGCACTCAACACATTTTATTTACGGTTATATGGCGTCAGACATATGGTTAAGGACAACACAGATTTTGAGAGGAAACCCGCTGTCGCCACTACATGGGCTACTCTTTCCGATTAGCAGCACGGGATCTTTTATTTGCGCTTCCCACAGGCAGGATAGCACAAACCATAGCCTTTTTTGAACCAGTTATGGATCACTGATCGGTGCAAGTGGTTTACACCTACCCATTGAGCCTTGCGGAGCACTCACTCAGGGTTTGGAGTCGGTATCTGGATTAAAAATCCCATGCCTCGACTGGGATCCGAACCCAGTACCTACCAGCCTGTAGACTGATGGCCTAACCACGATGCCACCGAGGCCGACAGGTTTTAAAAGGTCAGACGTTAATAAATATTGAATTGAACTGCTTTTGTATATTCCTTGAGTGCCCTTGACAGACTCCTGGATTCGTGTATACATTGTATTTCTCATAACAGTACGATGATAGGCTGTTGTTTAAAAGTAAAATATATACCACACTGTATTTAATAAGGTTAGTTAACGTATGTTTCAGGAGCGGATAAAATATTACATTGACGAGGAGGTTGAAACTTGCTATTGAGTCAGAGTGGGCGATGAGAACGTTTGCGCATAAATAAATAAATAAATAAGTAACTAAGTAAGCCAACCAGCCAGCCAGCCAGCCAGTCAGTCAGTCAGTCAGCCAGTCAGCAGGTCAGTAAGTAAGTCAGTAAGTAAATCAGTAAGTAAGTAAGTAAGCAAACAAAACAAAACAAAACAAAACAAAAGCAAACAAAACAAAACAAAACAAAGGCAAACAAAACAAAACGAAAACGAAAACGAAACGAAACCAAACGAAACCAAAACAAACCAAAACTAAATAATAATAATAAACAAAAAATTAATAAATAAAAATCCGATATAAACAAAACAAAAACAAAAACAAAAACAAACAAAAACTAACTAAATAATGATAAACAAAAAATTAATAAATGAAAATCCGAGATACAGTTGGCTGGCTGGCTTGGAACGAGGGTTATTGATTCCAAGGCATTCATTCAACTAACGTTGCATGCATCTCACAATTATCTGTTCCTTACTGTTTAACCAACTGATGTTGGGCAGCTACCCAACTCCCCGTCCCGCCCCGAGCGCCTCTCTAGATTCGCTCCTGTGGTTTTCTTTCAAACATTATGGGTGGTTTTGTTTTTGTATGGCAATGACGTGAATGAGTCGATCTGTCGTTAAGACCCGACATTTCTCATCCCTATCTTTCGTCAAATCAAAATAAATGACAGCTGAACTAGAATGTTTTAGTCATCGACAGATGCATTGTTGTGTGGTCACGTGGGGTGAGGGTGTAACATTGACATGTTATGACTGGTACTCCACATGACACCATCCGGTACTACACAAGAAATCCCCCCTCACCCCACATACATGTACACATACAAAACGTGTGTGTGTGTGAGCGAGAGAGACAGTCATAGACAGAGGCAGGCAGAGAAAGAAAGGGAGAAACAGAGACAAGGATACTAACAGTCACAGAAAGAACGAGAGAGAGAGAGAGAGAGAGAGAGAGAGAGAGAGAGAGAGAGAGAGAGAGAGAGAGAGAGAGAGAGAGAGAGAGAGAGAGAGAGAGAGAGAGAGAGAGAGACAAAGATGCCAACAGTCACTCACACACACAGAGAGAGAGAGAGAGAGAGAGAGAGAGAGAGAGAGAGAGAGAGAGAGAGAGAGAGGGGGCGGGAAAGTGAGAAAGATATACGGGGTTTTAAAAATTACCAGTGTTAGACGTAACTTAATAATAAAAAAACCTGTATGCTACTTAAATAAAACAAAGCCACTAGTTTAAAGCGACTGTGTACTTAAGAAAAAAAGAAGTGTTTTATTTAACGACGCACTCAACACATTTTATTTACGGTTATATGGCGTCAGACATATGGTTCAGGACCACACAGATTTTGAGAGGAAACCCGCTGTCGCCACTACATGGGCTACTCTTCCGATTGGCAGCAAGGGATCTTTTATTTGCGCTTCCCTCAGGCAGGATAGCACAAACCATGGCCTTTGTTGAACCAGTTATGGATCACTGGTCGGTGCAAGTGGTTTACAACTACCCATTGAGCCTTGCGGAGCACTCACTCAGGGTTTGGAGTCGGTATCTGGATTAAAAATCCCATGCCTCTACTGGGATCCGAACCCAGTACCTACCAGCCTGTAGACCGATGGCCTGCCACGACGCCACCGAGGCCGGTGTGTACTTAAGATGAATCCGACTAACGGAATGTTTTTGGCGACTAATATTACATGTTATATACATTTTCTTAACAATACCAGTGTATTGCGGACGTGTTATTGTTTTTCATTTCACTTGGTGAAAATTATTTTTGTTTCGTACGTACGAAATTATTGATAAGTAAAATCTGGTTTGGGCTACTGCAAGCATTAGAACGACAACAAACATCTTGTTTAATCAGATCAGACACTGATATTCTAAACACGATAATGTATTTAATGTAATTTTAATCATAAAAAAACGCTGAGTTAGTCGGAAACATATTACAATGGAGGCAAACTCGGACAGATCCTTTAATCCAATAAAGCAATGTGCAAAATCATTTTTATTTTAATTGCAGGAGCGTGTGCAGGTTGTGGGTGAGGAGGTGACATGGGGGGTATTAGACGGTGGCGAGCGAAGTTTCTAGTGTGTGTGTGTGTGTGTGGGGGGGGGGGGGGGTCGAGTTATGCTTCCCCGAAAATATTTTGGAAACAAGTTAAATTGTCTTGTGCAGGGGGATTTTAACTCCCGAACCACTCTCCCCTCATGCATACGCACCTGAATTGGTTTTAAAATATGTTATGATTTGTTTATTTGATGTAATTTATCGGCAATTAAAGTCTTGTGTAATAATAATTTTTTAACAATGCTCTGCAGTTTATTACAAGAATGAGCGATATTGTGAATTGTAAATTCCGCCTCTAATTTATAGCGAACCGGTGTCGTTGAACCAATATTATCACGCTGGAACAAAGAACGTCAGATGCTGAACGACTTTACGTGTAATTCGTTCTCTGACCCGTGGTTCGAGGTTTGTGTTACGCTTTACCTTTTCATTGAACCGAACATACACCCATCATAAAATCTGTTTTGTGGTCGATAACGATATGTAATAAACCCCGAAGAGTAAAGTAAACGGAAAGGGCAATTGGGGTCACAAGTGGTCAAGTGTCATTGGACACTGAGAACAGTAAACCGAGGAAAATTATATGCACAAATAATTAATGTATACATAGGAATATCGTGGAAACATACTGTAAAATGAAGGTGGGGAGGGGGAGGGGGGGGGGGGGACACCGTCTAGCACTCTTACCGACAAAGGACTCGGGTTAGAGAGCGTGATAACTGTCCAAATATCCGTCTAGCTCTCTTATCGTCAGTGTACTCGAGTTAGACAGCGTGATAACTGTCCAAATGTCCGTCTAGCTCTCTTACCGTCAGAGTACTCGGGTTAGACAGCGTGATAACTGTCCAAATGTCCGTCTAGCTCTCTTACCGTCAGAGTACTCGGGTTAGACAGCGTGATAACTGTCCAAATGTCCGTCTAGCTCTCTTACCGTCAGAGTACTCGAGTTAGACAGCGTGATAACTGTCCAAATGTCCGTCTAGCTCTCTTACCGTCAGAGTACTCGGGTTAGACAGCGTGATAACTGTCCAAATGTCCGTCTAGCTCTCTTACCGTCAGAGTACTCGGGCTCTTCGATCGCGAATCCAAAGAGGCCCATATTTCCAGGTCCCCAATTTAGTTACTATAGTTACCAAAATATAACACACTTTAAATTTCATGCATGATTCATTCAGTGAAAATTTTGATTTAAATTTCATACATGTTTCAAACAACTGAAGTTCTTGATTTAAATGTCATGCGTGGTTCATACACTGGGAATTCTTACCCGAAATGTCATGCATGGTTCATACAATTGAAATTCTTCATTTAAATTCCATGCATGTTTTTTCATACAGTTGAAATTCTTGATTAAAAATGTATACATGGTTTATACTAATGAAATTATTTATTCTAATTCCATGCATGGTTTATACAACTTAATTATTGATTCTAATTCCATGCATGGTTTATACAACTTAATTATTGATTCTAATTCCATGCATGGTTACTTAATTATTGATTCTAATTCCATGCATGGTTTAGACAACTTAATTATTGATTCTAATTCCATGCATGGTTTATACAACTTAATTATTGATTCTAATTCCATGCATGGTTACTTAATTATTGATTCTAATTCCATGCATGGTTTAGACAACTTAATTATTGATTCTAATTCCATGCATGGTTTATACAACTTAATTATTTATTCTAATTCCATGCATGGTTTATACAACTTAATTATTGATTCTAATTCCATGCATGGTTTATACAACTTAATTATTGATTCTAATTCCATGCATGGTTTACACAACTTAATTATTTATTCTAATTCCATGCATGGTTTATACAACTTAATTATTGATTCTAATTCCATGCATGGTTTATACAACTTAATTATTGATTCTAATTCCATGCATGGTTTATACAACTTAATTATTGATTCTAATTCCATGCATGGTTTATACAACTTAATTATTGATTCTAATTCCATGCATGGTTTAGACAACTTAATTATTGATTCTAATTCCATGCATGGTTACTTAATTATTGATTCTAATTCCATGCATGGTTTATACAACTTAATTATTTATTCTAATTCCATGCATGGTTTATACAACTTAATTATTGATTCTAATTCCATGCATGGTTTAGACAACTTAATTATTGATTCTAATTCCATGCATGGTTTAGACAACTTAATTACTGATTCTAATTCCATGCATGGTTTAGACAACTTAATTACTGATTCTAATTCCATGCATGGTTTAGACAACTTAATTATTGATTCTAATTCCATGCATGGTTTATACAACTTAATTATTGATTCTAATTCCATGCATGGTTTATACAACTTAATTATTGATTCTAATTCCATGCATGGTTTAGACAACTTAATTATTGATTCTAATTCCATGCATGGTTTAGACAACTTAATTACTGATTCTAATTCCATGCATGGTTTAGACAACTTAATTACTGATTCTAATTCCATGCATGGTTTAGACAACTTAATTACTGATTCTAATTCCATGCATGGTTTAGACAACTTAATTACTGATTCTAATTCCATGCATGGTTTATACAACTTAATTATTGATTCTAATTCCATGCATGGTTTACACAACTTAATTATTGATTCTAATTCCATGCATGGTTACTTAATTATTGATTCTAATTCCATGCATGGTTTATACAACTTAATTATTGATTCTAATTCCATGCATGGTTACTTAATTATTGATTCTAATTCCATGCATGGTTTACACAACTTAATTATTGATTCTAATTCCATGCATGGTTTACACAACTTAATTATTGATTCTAATTCCATGCATGGTTTACACAACTTAATTATTGATTCTAATTCCATGCATGGTTTATACAACTTAATTATTGATTCTAATTCCATGCATGGTTTATACAACTTAATTATTGATTCTAATTCCATGCATGGTTTATACAACTTAATTATTGATGCAAGACTGGTATTGAAAGCAGAAGCTCTAGACAAACTAAAATATGATTAAAAGTGCAAAGAAGCATGCAGTATGACCCATGCTGCCTAGACTTGGACTCACACTCGCCCCCTTACCTCACTTCTCGAGACGAGCCTAAACTCGTTAGCCCAGGGACATAGGATTGAGAGTGCAAGGCTGTGAGCTTATTTGGAAATCGTCAAATTAACAACTAATTTATTTACTGGACAAGAAGTCACAAGATCAAGATTAATTTTATTGCACATATAGGACATATTGTACCAAACATGAGAATATCGATGCATTCGACACATTTAATTATTAATAATTATACAAATCACTAACTACAACAATCTATAAATCGTACTGCATATAGCACCTATTTTTTTTCCACAGATAAATAACTGCTCTTTTGATGTCATTAAATTTTATTAATGGGTGGTTTGGGGGATCGGACCCTCCCTCCACCTGCCCCAATCGATTATTTCAATGCATTTTCCAGGGAGCATGACCCGACCTCCAAAAATGCCAATCTTGATACCCTACACAATTTCCTTCATGCGCACCTGAGCCTATTTTTAAAATTAATATTCTGTCTGTCAAAACATTTAGTTTTGCGAACCAATAGTGTGCGTTATTAAAGATTTACACACACACACACACACACACACACACACACACACACACACACACACACACACACACACAGAGAGAGAGAGAGAGAGAGAGAGAGAGAGAGAGAGAGAGAGAGACAGACAGACAGACAGACAGACATACAGAGAGAGAGACATACAGAGAGAGAGAGAGAGAGAGAGAGAGAGAGAGAGAGAGAGAGAGAGAGAGAGAGAGAGAGAAAGAGAGAGAGAGAGAGACAGACAGACAGACAAACATACAGAGAGAGAGAGAGAGAGAGAGAGAGAGAGAGAGAGAGAGAGAGAGAGAGAGAGAGAGAGAGAGAGAGAGAGAGAGACACACACACACACACACACACACACACACGTCTCGTAACTGAAGGTAAAGCCGAAGTGCAATGTTATACGCACACGAGTGTATGTCCGGGTAACACAAACATCTGTAATTCGTCTTCAAACACTTTCGTTTATACTCTTTGCAGAAAATCCGTGAACCGAGGCACTTTGATGTTGCGCGAGCATATGTTTGCACAGTTCGTGCTTTAGCGCGCGCGACTGCACGAGAGCGCGGCCTGTTCACCGGCGCTACATCTGGCAATTAAATATAGACGTATTTTTCTTCTGGTTGTGCGATTATTAGTTTTACGAATATTGGGTCATTAGTTGTAATGTGTCTGTTATGACACGGATATGAAATAATTCCACGAGGGCAATGTCTTATACATCCGTGCCGTTGACAGATGGGGTATTTTCGTAGTTTTCCTTCAAGACATAAGTTGCTCCATCAAGCGGAGTTTGCGGTTTGTGGCACCAACGTGTTTCCGTGTGATGCCTTTTGCCGCGCACCTAACGGTCTCTTATGAAGGCTGGTGCATATTAAAAACTAATTTTGCGTTAGTTATGAGGTAGTTACATCGCGACACTGTATATTAATTGCCTTTGTTTATTATTACTGAAGTAGCTGTTTACGCATAGAGAGACGTGTGTTCATCTTAACGTTTTGCTATTTGTGAAATTTTTATTAAAGACCACACGAAGGGTAAGTTAAAAAACACCGGCGGTTTATACTGACTTTTGACACGTCACAGGGACCAGATACTAATTCAAAATGCAGTTACCAACCATGCGTTATATTTGAAAAACATTTTCAAGAACAGGGGCGTGTTCAGGAGGCAGAACGCTCGCGAACAATTTGACTGGTACCATTGTGTTTTTATATCATATCATCAGGCCACATACCAGTTATTTACACTCTATGTTTCTATATAGCGTTAGTGGCTATAAGACTTTTATTAATATCAGCAGACCTGTGGATTTTTTTTATTTGATTGCCTAGAGGCAACATATACTAAAAGGACAACTCCTGTTGTCCAGCTCTTTCTTCCAGGATATTGGTTTAAATAAACACACCCACTAAACCTGGCCGGGGTACACCCATTTTACACCAACAGCACTACATTTGCATGCGCTGGAATTATCACCAAAAAGTCTTCAGTGTCAACAAGTTACACGTGTTTGAAAACTACATGCTCTCCCCTGTCAACTTCAGTGTAATAGTTGCCAATTCATTGTTAGGCGCAAAAAACATTAATAACTTGTTAACAACAGGCCACTGGTTTACTCCAAACTTAGTTACTCGACAAAAGGTTCCAATATATTCAAGTCTGGGCGTAAAAACAGGTGGGGTGTCAGTACAAAATGAATCAAGGCACACTAATAGCAGGTAGAACAAAATTACATGAGAGAGAGAGAGAGAGAGAGAGAGAGAGAGAGAGAGAGAGAGAGAGAGAGAGAGAGAGAGAGAGAGAGAGATAAATAGAGGTAGATAGATAGAATAGAAGAGAGAGAGAGAGAGAGAGAGAGAGAGAGAGAGATAGAGGCGGGGGGGGGGGGGCTAACAGTGTCAGGTCTTTGTTGGTATTTTTCTCATTTAAATGCTTAATTGTCTGTATCGTGAGGTAAAATCATACACAAATAGGTACAGGGTTTTTGTGAAGTGTCTCTGCATCCTCTGTATTAAAGTTTGGATGGAACAACTTTATACACCTCAAGCGTGTTCAGAAGGGCGAGCGATCGCGGTAGATCGCTAGACCGGTTTTTACGCCTAACCTGAGATGAATACAATATAATAGAAGATCATGGTACCAGTCAAATATCTAGCGAGCGCTCAGTCTCCTAAAGAGACACGCTACATTTAAACAGTAAGTTTAAATTTATAAAGCAAGAGAAATAAAATGTTTGCATATTATTGATTTCAAAACTAAAACGCATTTTTACATTTTAAATGCGAAGATTTACACCAGCACTCAGGGGGCAGTTGAACTCGATGACCCTCATTTCGTACGCTTATGTGTGTGTGAGTTTGAGTGTGTGCGTATGTGTGTTTGTTAAGGTTGAATGTGCGTACTTGTGTTGTACATCTGTGTATAAGTTTATAACGGTATATGCTGTATATGTACAAATGACTCAAAAGACTGAGTAACCAATGCCCACGATTACACACTTTTTCTTTTTTTTCTCTTTTTTTTTTTAAAATGACAATCGTTTGTTCATAACAAGTTTTCTATTAGACAGAAAGTGATTTCTTTTTTATTGTCACCTTACGGCTTTCTGTAATTAAATATAGTACAATAATTATCAACATAACATTTATTTTTAGAGTTTCGACGCATTGGTTTTAAGCTTAAAATGGACAAATTCATTAACCAAAAAAAAACCCTCCTTTCAAAAATGTTGCAACCCTACTGCAGTTGCCGACAGTACCCCCTTTTAATAATGTTCCGGTTACATAGGTGCTGATTGGTTTCATCCTGTAATGTGTGTATTAGTGATTAATATGTCAAATATATCATGTTATCAGCGAACTCTAAACTGATCAATGATATGGTATTCAACATCAAACATAGGGTTATAGTTGTATTAGAGCAGGAATCTTTGTCTACCCGGTGGTAGGCTGCCTTGGCGGCCATTCCGTGTTTCATTATAGCGCTTTAATATCTCTCGGACCCCCCCCCCCCCCGACACACACACAACTAACTTGTCAGTTCCACTCTCAGAGCGTTAATTAAGTGAACACCGAAGTTGCTCGTGACGTAGAATACACATACTAGACAATGGCAAATCAAAGAATAAAGTTAAAATTTGTTTTGTTTAACGACACCACTAGATCACATTGATTAATTAATCATCGGCTATTGTATGTCAAACATTTGGTAACTCTGACTCAGAGGAAACCCGCTACATTTTTTCTAATGCAGAAAGGGATATTTTATATGCACATTACCACAGACAGGAAAGCACATACCACGGCCTTTGACAAGTTGTGGTGCACTGGTCGGCAACAAGAAAACACCCAATCAGTTGAATAAATCCACCGATGTGGTTCGATCCTACGACACAAGCACCTCAGGCGAGCACTCAACCGACTGAGCTAAATCCCGCCCCCTAATGAAAGACTAAGACATATTGGTTAGAAACCAAAGTGACTGATCATTTGTACTCAAATAGACTGAAATTCCTTTACCTGTGTCGGGCACAGGCGTATGCAATATATGCCCGTATTCTCCAGGTGTCATCATTTATAAGAGACGTAAAGCGCAATACAATTTGAGTGTGTTGAAGTATAGGATATAGAAACATCTTATCACAAAGTCTAGTTATGATTTTGGAAAACTAGTTCTGATTTCGGCTCACTAAGCGGAAACAAAACGTAAGATAAATACCAAACGTCAACATTGCTATCATCGCTAAACCTGTTTTCGATAACCCGCAAATTCGTTCATCTGGCAGACATTTTGATTCTTCCGCGAGCGAGCGAGAGGAGAGAGATTTGTCGGCACTCTGTAGAAAATTATTAGCTTTGTTTGTACAGAATACAAACTTATTTACGAAGCAATAACTGGCTATTTATTCTGCTTACTTAGATCAAACGCTAACGCGTACAAAGATGCGTGGCGAATATTTGTTTGTGCGTCCAATAACCAGCTATTGATATATTTCTTCTCACAACTCGCAAATGACCCGTATGTTATGGTAGTGTTTCTGCTAAGTGAACACCGTTATAGCAAGTCTGGCACGAGTCTCGATCTCTAATGTCAATGGAATCCTGTCTCAAACATAACAGTGCAGTTTGGTTTATTAATCATCGGTTATTGGATGTCAACTATTTGGTAATTCTGACATATAGTCTTAGAGAAGAAACCCGCTATATTTCCGTTAGTAGCAAGGGATCTTTTATATGCACCATCCCACATACAGGACAGCACACTGTTATACACTTGTTATGCAGTAATACTATACGATAGAGGATCTGCCTGGGTGTTTTGATATGCTGCTTATATCAGTTTTATTGGTAACATTATCGGCAATTGGAATTGATTTGATGCACTGGAATCGTAAAGGTTGCACCCCAGCATTTACCGGTGTATGCATTTTAAAACAATTTCTGTATCGCAATATATTCTGTAAAAAATAGGACAACGTGACTATGTGACCGCTATTTTTAGGAAGTACAGTCGTTTGGTAACTAACATGGAAATGATCAGTTGGTTGACCGCAAACATTTTGATTCCGCCTAAAATAAAATAAACATTCTGCTACTAAATGGAATTATTTGGTTGTAATGTTTTTATAGGCATATAGCTAGAGGTATAAACTTTATGTTTCAAAGCAAAAAATAAAACATACTTTTGACGGAAACCGCCATTATTGCAACTTTGACATAGCACTTTTAAGTAGCTACACGAAGTAACGACACGGGGAATGGCGGACTTCGAACTTTAAAGAGCCTGTTCTGAGCTTGGTGCTGTGTTTTAATGACGCATTTTTAATTACTAAATATCAACGAAAAAACCGTTATCCGCGATTAAGACCGTATCTCTGTTCAACACAGAGTCGAATGTGTATTTGGCAAAATAGTGGTTGATTCTTTCAATCTCTGTCTAGTGGCTTGTCTAGAAGAGGACAGCCACTCCCAAGGAGATCCTTTACTAGACAAAATTATATATTAAATAAATTTTCTTGGTTGTTAATGTCATTCTCAAAATGGTGTGTTGCCTTTCAGTAACTCTTGCGTTACAAAGTGATAACTTTCACTGTTAAAGTTTGCTTTGTTTAAAGACACCACTAGTGCACATTGATTAATTAATCATCGGCTACTGGATGTCAAACATTTTGTAATTCCGACATATAGTTAAAAAGGAAACCCGCTAATTTTTTTCCATTAGCAGCATGGGATCTTTCCCACAGACAGGAAAACACATACCTCGACCTTTGACCAGTTGTGGTGCACTTGTTGGAACGAGAAAAACAAATCAGTTGAATGGATCTACCGAGGAGGTTCGATCCTGCGACGAAAGCACCTCAGGCGAGCACGCAACCGACTGAGCTAAATTCCGCCCCCAACTTTCACTGAGGTACTATACACACTGATTAAAATGATTTCAACAAACATTAACGCTACCAGAAAAACATTGAATACAATAAACCTCTATAGTCTAGGCTATACTTGATTATATTCAATGTTTTTCTGGTAGTGTTAAACAATCTACTGATATAAACAACAAAAACTACCACCAACCGAAAAAATAATAAATTGAAGAAAAAAAAAAAAAAAAAAAAAAAAAAAAAAAAAAAAAGCAAGCAAATAAACGAAAGTTTGTTTTGTTTAACGACATCACTAGAGCACATTGATTTATTAATCATCGGCTATTGGATGTCATTCATATGGTAATTTTTGACAGTCAAAGAGGGGAAACCCGCTACATTTTTACATTAGTAGCAAGGGATCTTTTATATGCACCATCCCACAGACAGGATAGTACACACCACGGTTTTTGATATACCAATCGTTGTGCACTGGCTGGAACGAGAAATAGCCCAATGGGCCCACCGACGGGGATCGATCCCAAACCGACCGCGCATCAAGCGAAAGCTTTACCACTGGGCTACGTCCCGCCCCTGCAAATAAAGAAATACTAAGATAAAAATACCTGGGGTGCATGTTTAAGAAATACTAAGATAAAAACACCTGGGGTGCATGTTTAAGAAATACGAAGATAAAAACACCTGGGGTGCATGTTTAAGAAATACTAAGATAAAAACACCTGGGGTGCATGTTTAAGAAATACGAAGATAAAAACACCTGGGGTGCATGTTTAAGAAATACTAAGATAAAAACACCTGGGGTGCATGTTTAAGAAATACTAAGATAAAAACACCTGGGGTGCATGTTTAAGAAATACTAAGATTAAAAACACCTGGTGTGCATGTTTAAGAAATACGAAGATAAAAACACCTGGTGTGCATGTTTAAGAAATACTAAGATAAAAACACCTGGGGTGCATGTTTAAGAAATACGAAGATAAAAACACCTGGGGTGCATGTTTAAGAAATACTAAGATAAAAACACCTGGGGTGCATGTTTAAGAAATACGAAGATAAAAACACCTGGGGTGCATGTTTAAGAAATACTAAGATAAAAACACCTGGGGTGCATGTTTAAGAAACGGAATTCACTTGCCTATCGTGTGTGTACTAGATGACCGCTTTGTTGATATACTACAGCAGAAACATACGCATACTCACAATATGTTTAACAACCCCAAATAGATGTCTGCTATCGGGTAACTAAAACTGAAGCCCAAAATAGTTTTATTGCTAAAATACGCTTGGTAGTTTGTTTATGGTGTGGCGACGACAGTTTATAAAAACAAAATTGTTGTCAACGAGGGAACAGGTGGCGAAATAAGAAACGTAACCTCCAGTTTACGTAATCAAGGTGTACTAGAAATGTCTAGAATTGCAACTCTCCGTACACTTGATTAAGTTCAAGTTGAGAAAATTACACGGTTGCGTTCAGTAACCTACAGGTAGTACTAAACCAAATAACTTCCGGCTGGGTCAAAGTTCGAGGTGCACCGAACTTTTGATAGAGAAGTGAACACCACAAGTCCTGTGATTGGCTATAAATGTGAGTGTGTTGGTTGTAAAAAAAATTACTTTCATCTGGGCTAAAAATGTATGCAATTTTATTTCATCTAGTACCACTGTGTCAAATAGCCTTGTGCTTGGAACATGTATGGGGTACCTGTAAAAAAAAGTACTCAAATTGTGTGCGGAACTAGGGTAGTCATAGACGCTACCCGTTATCTCAGAAATGAGCAGCTTGACACCCACTTTTTTGTGATTCACTTTAAGGGTGAGGGGTGGTAGTATTTATATCCGTGGCGTTTATGTCGATTGATACGTTGCAGGTAGGAGTTTTAGCCACATATGTTACTATTGTCGTCTATGGGATTTGATTTGGTAGTATACACCCTACACAGGTTTTTAAAAAAATCAGCAGCCCCCCCCCCCCCCCGCCCCACGATTTCAGTGGTTCCCTCCATACCACATTCATTTAACGTGAAGTGAACAGAACCTCCCCCCACCCCCCCCCCCCCCAAAAAAAAAAAACCCAACCCCGCACACACAACAAATCCACCACAAACCAATACACAATGAAATTAAAAAACCAAAAAAAAAACCAAAAACCCGCCAACAACTGGCTAGCGTGCGTTCCGTAACTCCAAAAAGCGTTTCGTAACACCAGAGAGCGCTTGTATAAAATGAACACCAAGTTTCACGTGCTTTTCGTTCATGTGCACCGCAGATACCTCTCTACGATTTTGCCTGCATGGAAGTCGAACCCGTCACTCCATCTGTTTATTTGTATTTTTCAACTTCAAAACAAATCGCCCGAGGTTAAACAGTGGAAGACGCCCAGAAAAGAAGAATGAATTTTTGAGAGAAAGTATAAATAGTTCTTTAAAGTTCTGTTTTGGACAAAATCACACATATAGCGACAATTCACCCCTTTTTTACTTTTATGAACGCTCAAAGCAACGAACCCTACTCCAAATATACTGAGATGCATAAAGAACGCAATAGGCATTTCACTGATAAAACCTTTAAAAAACTATTTAAACTTTCTTTCAAAAATACATAAATCAATGTGATCTAGTGGTGTCGTTTAACACTTTAACTTTATTGTCGTATATGCCTAAGGTACAGTGAGTCGCAGAATCGATGACTGTCGATGGAATCGGATCCCCCTACCCCCCCCCCCCCCCAACCAATGCCCCGACCCGACTAATGTTTCAAATACCGTGGTATGTGATGGCCTGTCTATGATTGAAATGTGCTGAGCAATCTGATTAAAATTAGTTCTACTGGTCTACCAGTAGATCTAACAGCAGTGCGTGGACTCCCATGTCCAGGTGACATTTCATCTATAAATAACAATTTAAATATCGAACAATTACATTTCGCCTTTTATAGCGTTATTCGGGAGCATACAAATTCTAAAATATCGGGCGAGACTATTTATGCAAAAGGCGAACTTGTTAGGGGGTAAAGTGCAGTAATAAACTCTCGATTGTATACTAGTATAAACAGATTTTATGGCTATACCATCACAGTGGGTTTTTTCGTCTTGAAACGAATTTTATATAAAATTTTATATTGAAATTAGTTTCCGGCATACTTCGTAATTCACCCGAATCATTTCGTATACCCTCGGCATAATCCCGAATGTTTTTAAATTCTTTTCCAATCACTAGCATGATTTTGCAAGTAAGGTTTTGACTGGTCGAATGAAAGGTCAACTGGACAGGAGCTCCAACGGGGTGCTGTTAGATCCACAGGTAGGCCTAATAGTAATTAACCAGTGGAGCTAATTTTAATCAGATTGTTTGCTGAGATACTCATAATCTGATGATACCATTAGAATTATCGTGATTAACCGTGATTTCTCTTAACCGACTAAGAATTAGACTAGGGCCAATGAATTTAATTTAACAGATATTAAAATCATCCACAGCAAAGAGAAAAGATAACCCCCTAGGCAGCGAAACGAGGTCTCGTCCAAACAAACTCTCGTAACACGAGACTTGCGTTTGCCACACGTCCTGAATGTTCGAAATGGAATTTCTTTCCGTTCTGCTAAGCAATGGGTATTAGTTATCTTTTTAGCAAATTAAAACATCACACAACTTCCTTCTCGATCAATTTGTCTTAATGGACTCCTAGGGCACTGTACCTAAAAAAAACAAGCGAATCAAAAGATCTGTTAGCTACACTGGCTTGTCGTCTGTGAAGGGACAAGGGATCAAATGTGATGGGTTTTCTATCAGATTTCCCGTATATTTACCCTTCAGTGGGTCTAATTGCAACGTAGAGCTAAATATACTAGTTTAATAAAGAGTATCAAGTTCTCATTCAGATCGAATATTTCTATCGTTCTATATCTAATATATTTTCACTATTAGTTCTCATATAATTATAGATACGGCCTAAGTAAAATAAATGCTATAAATTGATTTTATTTTTCCAAATGGGTACGAGGCATCGGTGAATTTTTTTTTTTTTAATCTTATATTTTTAGGACATTGGAAATACCGAACATCAAACATTATATATCATTAAAGGACAACAAAAAAAAACGAAAAAAAAGAAAAAAAAAAGAGGAGGCAGACAGACCGTTATCTTCGAAGCGAGCGGACATGCCAATCTAGGATTTATTTTATTATGGTCTTATAATTATTCGAGCAACAACTTTTGTCATTGTCAACTACTCTCAAAAAGCTTTACTAAATTTAGTTAACTCTCGTATTCAGTTGAGTGCTCGCTTGAGGTGCTTGAGTCGCAGGATCGAACCACCTCGGTGGATCCATTCAACTGACTGGATTTTTTCTCGTTTCTACCAGTGCAAAACAACTTGTCAAAGGCCGTGGTATGTGCTTTCCTGTCTATGGACATAAAAGATCCCTTGCTGCATTAGAAAAAATGTAGCGGGTTTCGTCTGATGACTACGTGTCAGAATTAGGCTATCAAATGTTTGACATCCAATAGCCGATGATTAATTAATGAATGTGCTCTAGTGGTGTCGTTAAACAAAACAACGTTTGTATTAATTATAACGGAACATTCGGGTTCCAGCACACTTTGACTGGGAACAAACGTGCATCTGTTTTATTTTCATCATTACAATGAAATATTCGACTTCCGGTACCGGTAAGGCCTATGTTGGTAACAAACATGTATATATATTTCCAATGCATTGTTTGTTCTTTATTACGGCACACAGATTTACTGGCAGGTGCATATCTGTATATTATATAATATACATACACTTGGCTAAAATACACCATCAAAATAATTACACACGCACAGGTACGCGCGCACGCACGCGCTCTGCATATTAGTGTGTGCATGCACAATTATTATTAATTAGTGGAAATTATTATCTTATTTTATTTATTTATTTATTTATCATTTTTTATTTCTTCCTTGAATTTTCCCATATTTGACAGAGGTATGGCCCTTGTTCTTATCAAATATTTGCATTTGTTAAATTCTGCCCCGGGTCATGCCCCTGGCTATCCAGAGACAGGACCCAGGATAGACATGCTCGAATTATCCGCCCCGCTCCGTATTTGTTATAATATATTCCTATTTTTGTCACCCATAATGTATTCTATTTAATACTTATTTTCTTATTTAATGAATTTTGTTTCTATATTCTATTATAACTGTATTTAACAAGCGACAATAGAATAAAAAAAACCCAGAACATACAATAGCAGCATTTATCTCCCTTAGAGCTGAAGAAGTCGGAAAAGAAGTTTAAAAAAGTGTATTTTGTTAGACAACATTACAAATTGCATACTTTATGGCAAACAAACATATTTGTACCAGCTGCGTGGATATTTCTCAGCTCGACTTACCCACGAATACCGGATCACTGGTTAATGCTTTGTAAAAATATACTTTGCTGTGACTGTGTGTAGACGGAGTACATCTTTACATTAGGCGAGCGGTGGGGCAGGTTCAATTGCAGAGAATGTATATTTAACTAAAGGGCAATTCTGACTAGAGTTATCCCTCGACATATCAAACCACGCCACAGAAAAAACAGCCCCGTCAAACAGATGGTAGAAATCGACTTATGTCAAAGGGAAAGGGACGGATCTATAGAATGTCCCAGGTGGGTCCGGGTCCCGACTTAAGTTAGATGAAAATGCCAAAAAAGAAAAGAAAAAAGAAGCTTTTTCAAAATAGTTATTATTTGTTCTTCTTCTCCAACCCCTCCTTCTTTTCCTCCTCCTCCTTTTTTCTCTCTTCTTCTTCTTAATTGTTTTTCTTGTTCTTTTCTTCTCCTTAAATTTATTCGCGTGCTTATATCAAACATGCTATCCTGGACACACACATCTACACATTTGCGTATCTAGGCTTGTCCGCAGGGTAGGTAATGGGGGTACTGGAGTCTTTAAAAAAAATGTTATATAAAATAGACCATGACATTTACCAGACCTCTAGTTTAAGATACTTGAAAATGTATATACAAGTCTATGGATGGTCATAGATTGAGTTATAGCTAAACATTTCATTATATATAGGACCTACACGCCATATTTTGTCTTTTTATGATACAGTGTCTTAGACATCCCCCATACCCACAATATAAGGCCTAGAATAGGATTTTAAGACCTTTAAGATTACAACTAATATTGTGGGTAGAATGAAATACATGGTGAAAAGGATTCAGGCCAACTAATTTTACCCGAATATCTTTAAATTTGTTTTGCCCGAATTCAAGATTTTTCTCCAGTTTGGTCAAAGTAGTACCGACTTAACCACGATGTTTAAAAAATTTACTCTTAGAAATTTACCCTACCCCCAGAACACCAGTGGATCCTCCCCTGACTGCAAGTAGAAATATATTTTTTTCTTCTTCTATATCCTCAAGTATCTGTGATGCAAACGTAACCGCCAGAAACGTAGCAAAGACGCGGCATTGGTTTACGTTTATTTATGATGAAATGTTGCACCCAATGAGGCGCGCAGACCCCACACACTCCAGAGGGGCGGGTCACTAACATTTCTCTGGAAGGTATTCAATATTTGCGCTGTACCCCAGGGCACACTATGTCAGCAGACGAACCGAATGAACCAGACTATCAGAAAACGCGGTAACGATTATCTATAATTGGTCCTTATTAAAGTTCCACGTTCATGAAATGATGATTCCAAGTTACGTATTGACATTTGAAAATATATACAAAACTACAATAAAATAAAGAGGATGGGTTTCTTTTGTGGTATTAGTATTAGTGTTATCAAACTAAGCTAACAACGTTAAATAAATGAACGAATGAATGAACGAACGAACGAATTAACGAAGAAAGAATATATTCATGACTATTATTGTATTGAAATATTTCTTCTCTGTACTAGAGTCTAAGTGATGTTTTTAGAAAACTGTATCCATCCATCCATCCATCCATCCATCCACCCATCCATCCACCCAAATCCATCCATCGATCCATCCATCCAAACACCCACGCATCCACCCATCCATCCATCCATCCATCTACAGAACTCCCCTACATATCTAACTTCCTAAGGGAGTTCGGCTCATTTACCTTCGACAAACTCAAATTGCCCTTTTTGGAATTGCGCTATTTCTCGCTCCAGCCAGTGCACCACGTCTGGTATATCAAAGGCCGTGGTATGTACTACCCTGTCTATGGGATGGTGCATATAAAAGATCCCTTGCTGCTAATCGAAAAGAGTAGCCCATGAAGTGGCGACAGCGGGTTTCCTCCCTCAATATCTGTGTGGTCCTTAACCATATGTCCGACGCCATATAACCGTAAATAAAATGTGCTGAGTGCGTCGTTAAATACAACATTTCCTACTTCCCAGTAACCGATTTCCATTTGTGCTTGGCTGTCATACATCTGTTAATTCATGTCTGTCTGAAGTTTCATAAAAAAGATTTACTATATACATAACAATGAAATATGAAATCTACAGAAACCATAAAAGTGATATTCGGTGAAAAATCATATTTTCACTGTATTTAGTTACAGTGAAAATATAGAAATCGTATTTATATTGTGGTGAACATTCATGAATCAATTATCTTCCTTGTAAATTATTATGAGTGTAAGTTAGATGATTAACAATGCATATGGTCGATTTAAAATTTAAATTAATTTAATTTAAACAAAAGTACCCCCCAAAATGGATATGAAGTGCAATTACGATAAAATATCTAAAAACTGATTGAATATGAAGCTAAATAATGATGACATAATCTCCTGTCGTTGAGTGTATGGTTTTCACACATCACTCGTTGACAAAAATCGTAATCGAAAAAACAACCCTAACATAAAATAGCCCCCCCCCCCCTCTCAGTCTCTCCTTTTTGTTCGCCATTATCTTCTCTGTCTGTCTGTCTCCTTTTTGTTCGTCATTAGTTTCTCTGTCCGTCTCTGTCTGTCTCTGTCAGTCTCTCTCTCTCGTCTCTCTCTCTCTCTCTCTCTCTCTCTCTCTCTCTCTCTCTCTCTCTCTCTCTCTCTCTCTCTCTCTCTCTCTCTCTCTCTCTCTCTCTCTCTCTCTCTCTCTCTCTCTCTCTCTCTCTCTCTCTCTCTCTCTCTCCTTTTTGTACGTCATTATTTTCATATAATAGCCGAATGCTTAAAGACTGAATATTAACTGCGAAACTGCCGTTCTTTAACAAGAATCTAAAATGAATAGCGGCACTTGAGATAGGGAACCATTGGGTATTAATTCTGATTGACGTGTTCATGTTTGGATTGTTTGTCAAAATCCGCGTAAAAAAATCAACATGTTTTTGTTTAGCCTGCTTAAAGTTGAACGTTCCTTCTTTGAAGTGCTTATGTAAACCGTTTTAATGATGCACGTGCTAACTTTCTGTGCAGCTGTCCGGCGCTAATATGCGCAGTACCCGGATGTACTGCAAATGCAAACGTCTTAAAGGTTCGTTATGACGAGACGATGTATGACAACGAATTGTATTGTATTATTTTCATTTTAACTTGATTTTCGTACTGATATCCAATTGAAGTTTAAGAGCGCTATCCAGTGATCATCTTCTGTACTTGTCCATGCCTGGGCTGAGAGAGAGAGCGAGAGAGAGAGAGAGAGAGAGAGAGAGAGAGAGAGAGAGAGAGAGAGAGAGAGAGAGAGAGAGAGAGAGAGAGAGAGAGAGAGAGAGAGAGAGAGAGAGAGATGGGGAGGGGAGGGGAGGGAGGGATATATACATAAAGCGAGGTAGACAGAGACAACGAATTGTATTGTATTATTTTCATTTTAACTTGATTTTCGTACTGATATCCAATTGAAGTTTAAGCGCGCAACCCTTTGCTGCTAACCAGGGGAAACATATATAGCAGCGGCACATTTACTTACAATAACCACAACCATCATCATCACTACCACCATTCCGACCACCACAACCATCATCATTACCATCAATTCTAGCACTACAATCATGATCATAAATTATAGCACCACAACCATCATCACCAATTCTAGCACCATTATCATCGTCCATTTTAGCACCACAACCATCAACATCATCAATTGTAGCCCACAGCCCATCAATTCTACCACCACAACCACCATTATGATGATCATCATCGTCATCATAATCATGACTATTATCGTCATCTTCACCACGATACTCACCAACATCACCACATCATCATAATAACCATTTATGCATCCAATCAGACTATTACATTACATTCCGGATATCTTTGGGGAAAAAACTCGCACCGTGCAAACGTAGCTTTAGTAATTTAGCGAACAAATTATATATATGTACATATTTTTAACTTTCTGCATCTGTGTTTGATGACATAATTGTTGTGGCGTGTTCACCTTATGTTAGCAGGCACAACCGTCAGCAGGGACTGTGAGTACGGAGAACACTGTATTTATATTTCTCACAGGCCTATAGCTGCGGCACTCTCTTAAACAGACGGCACCACACCTGGGGAGTTGGCCAAATACCAGTCCATTCACACGACTGGGCCACGGTAGCATTTTTGTGATATAACCGAACACCTAACTTGGTTTCTATTCGAAACTCTGTTCTGGTGTTGTTTGAACGTGTTCCTGGACATTTCGGATATCTCTCTCCCTCTCTCTCTCTGCCCCCCCCCGTCCCCCCCTCTCTCTCTCTCTCTCTCTCTCTCTCTCTCTCTCTCTCTCTCTCTCTCTCTCTCTCTCTCTCTCTCACACACACACACACACACAAACCACCAAACATGGAGTTCTTTCCCTTTAACAAGTAATTGAAAAATGTACATTATAGTTTTGGGTTTTTATTTCTTTTATAAAACATTATTTCACTTTCTTGATGGGTTTTTTAATGTAACACCAGTACTACTACTAATACACAAAGACAAATATATAAAGAAAACAAAACAACAACCCATCTGTTTAGTCGCTTAAGCTTTATTCCAACCAGACTTATTTTGGTTATTTAACGGTTTTGATAAGAACTATAACATCACTACCTGGTTATCACCAGCACAAATAAATACACAGAGAAAAGCTAGGCTTGTGGATGTTACCGTGTGATCTTCGCGGCTAGAACAAATAGCCAGTTATTGCTTGATAAATAATTTCTGTCTCTGCGAAAACAATGCACAGAACACGGCGCTACAAGGTTTTACAAGATGGCTGGCGTGCACGAGAAAACCAAAATGGCTTCCAGATGTCGGCGAAGTCGATGATGGAAAACAAATTGCATCACCTAGCGTTGACGTGCCATCTCTGCAAATCAACCTTTTCTCCCGGCACCAGGTGGCAGCACTTTGTATATTTCGTCCCGCGTCAAGTGTTCCTGTGTTACGTGTGTACAGTCTACAAGTTGAAGGTCACGTGCAAATACCAGTTTACGTTAAGATATTACGACAGTCGTCAGTGAGTATTATTTAAGTACAGTTACACTTAATTAAACGGCCACGTTTAATAACCTTGTTTTAACAGACCACCTTTGTATCCTGTCAATATATCTAAGGTGGATGAAGTACAAAAGAGAGAAACAAACCCCCAAAACAAGATTTAAGAAAATACACCCACCCAAAAACAAAAAGAGAAAGGAAAAGGAAAGAACAACAACAACAACAACAATAACAACAACAACAACAACAACAAAAAGACAACATTCCCCCACCCCCAACAACATATCAAACAAAAAATAATTTTAAAAACTAACACCACCACCACCACCATCATCACCCCAAAAAACCACCTAACAATAAAACCACCTCAAACATAAATATGAAAAAATAATCAACAACCCCCCCAAACCCCCCCCAAAACCCCCCCAAAACAACTAACAACAACAAAAACAACAACAAAAAAACGAACAAAAAAACCCTCCAACAAAACAAAACCACCACCACTTCACTTTTATTCCAAGATGGCTAATTTAAAGACACACTCTGTAGTTTACGCGATGCAGTGTGGTACACTCCATTTTTATTTATTGAAAAGATCAATTATCATTACTTTTGTTATGTGAATATTATTAAAATGCGGCTAACAGTTCACAACATATTTTACAACATCCTCAGAATTTTACACACATGCATTATATATTGATATGTTGTGTTTTTTGTGTTATTTCTTTTCTTTTTTTCTTCTTTTCTGTTTTGTTGTTGTTTTGTTTTTTTAAATAGGTAACACAGTAATAAATATTTTGTCTATTTCTTGCATCAAAGCAATTCCCGTTTGACGGCAGCTAGTTATTTCTTTCACAGGAACGCACGAGATGTTGTCCAGGGCAGATAAACCACATAAAACGAGACTTTACTATAAATATCGTACAGCAATGTTTGGAATGGGAAATAAATTGAGAGGGGACGATCATAATATTTTGTCCTATTGCAGCTGAGACGAGCGGTCTAACCAATGAGCACTGTCGGTGAATGACCCTAACAGGACACCACAGTCAAAGATTGTTTTGTTTAACGACACCACTAGAACACATTGATTTATTAAATTGATTTATTACTGATCGGCTATTGAATGTCAAACATTTGGTAATTTTTACATATAGTCTTAGAGAGGAAACCCGCTACATTTTGCCTTAGTAACAAGAGATCTTTTATATGTACCATCCCACACAAACGTATCAAGCCAGTCTTGGGAGAGTGGCAGTCCTCCTATGGACAGTGCAGGAAGGATGAAATAGTCTCTTGTCGTGCTCGCATCGACCATACTTACTTGACCCATTCATTTATCTTGAAGAAGGGTCCTCCACCTCAGTGTGACCACTGTCAGTGTACTCTGACAGTACGCCACATTTTGGTGGAGTGTATTCATCTCAAAGAAACTCGAAAAGATATAATATTTAGACAACGAAATGTGATGGAATCATTTCGATTCCATCCAGAACTTATAAATTACAGTTTCTACGTGATAAATTACTGTAAATTTTAATTTTATCTATCTGTAATATTTGTATTTTTGCTCAGTTCTTTACACTATGTTTTTATTTGACTATTGTTTTGTTTTTATATTGATGTTGATCATCACTTCATGTTTTGTCTTAACCATAGTTTGACATCCAATAGCCGATGTATTTTTCGTGCTGGGGTGTCTTTAAACATTCATTCATTCCCACAGACAGGATAGCCATTACCACGGCCTTTGATATACCAGTCGTGGTGCACTGAAAAGTAAAATAGCCTAATGGGTCCACCGACGGGGATGGATCCTAGACCGACCGCGCATCAGACGATCACTTTACCACTGTGCTACGTCCCGCCTCTGGTCCTAACAGGACACACAAGCTTGGGAGTAATGTTTGACATCCGACGCTCTGGTCAGCGGAGAGAAACTACACAAACAATGCTTCGTCATCGTCGACCGAAAACGGAAGTACGACCCGGAAGTGGAACTCTCCTAGGTGTTGAGGGTGATAAATGACATCTCGTGGCAGACGCGACTCAGCTGACGAGACCGGCGTAAAAACACTCGATGTGATTAACAAAAATGTCAGACAGAAAGAAATTTAATCTGTTTTGGTCATTACTGGCAATCCTGACAGATAAATATAATTTCTCTTTTTAGGAGTATAGTAGTTATTTTTACAGACACTTAACGTTTGTCAAGGGCGGGGGCCTAGCTCAGTAATAATAATAATAATAATAATAATAATAATAATAATAACTTTATTTAAAGGGACATTCTTGAGTTTGCTGCACTTTTTAAGATGTTATCAGGTAAAAGAGACTTTTTAACGATTGTAATTACATATCAAATATATTTTTCTGCATAAGATATTAGTGATTATATTAAAATATGGTCGTTCTAATATTTATACTAGGTTAAATTTCATTTTATTTCCTAAAATATTATTTTTCGTACGTACGAAAGTATTTGAAGACAAAATCCAGTTTGGGCTTCTTACAAATATTAAGACGACCAGAAACACATTGAATATACAGCCACTGATATTCTAAACAAGAAAATATATTTAATATGTAAGTTTAATCGTAGAAATATTTTATTAGTCGGAAACATCTTACAGTGCAGCAAACTCAGGAATGTGCCTTTAATGAGGGTGACGGGTTTAGCACAAGCTAATCTTCCACTAGGCCCCCAGTAATACATTGAAATACTGGAAAAGAAAATACATGTATACTAACAGTGGGTAGAGCGCTTGACTGAGGTTCTCGCGTCCCGGAATCGAACCATATCTCTGATTGGACTTTTTCTACCGTCCACGGCTTGTATATCAAAGGCCGTAGTATGTGCTTGTCTGTGGGGAAAGTGAATATAAAAAATCCCCTGTTACTAATAGAACAATGTAGCGGGCTTCCTTTAAGCGTACGTGTCAGAAATGACAAAATATATGTCTGTCTGTCTGTCTGTCTCTCTCTGCCCCCCCCCCCCCCCCCCCATCTCTCCCGCCCTCTCTCTCTCCCTCTCTAGCTCTGCCTTTCCTGACCTTTGACCTTTCCCTCTGTCTAAAACTTTTCTCTCTTTTTTTCTCACCAAGTACCATTGCAATTATACAAATACAGCGGACGACGGTTGCTGGAGATTTCGGTGAATCACTTTGTAAACGTAGTATTTATTTGTATACATTAGTTGCTCGTTGTTAAGATTGGCCAGCCTCGCGCGCACAGCTGTACCAAGTCTTAGACTTCTCGCAGATCCCTCCGGGTGGAACCGCGGCTCTTTAATTGCCGTCGCGTGACAGCCACTTGCAGGATACATTTGAAAATAAGCAAATCTCTTCTCGTTGAAAGCAGCAAGATAAGCTAAAATAAAAACAAAGAGATAAGTTCTGACATGTCTAAACTGTTTGGTGAACGTCCCTTCGACTACAGGCTCTTTTATACTAGAAAATTATTATATGAGGTTGGAAGGAAATGTTTTATTTAGCGACGCACTCAACACATTTTATTTACGGTTATATGGCGTCGGAATATGAGGTTGGAGAAGGGTGATGGTCCGATGGGGGAGGGGAGGGGCATGTCTCCCAATCACACCCCTTCCCCTCACCACCTTTATATTTGCATGTCACCCTATAACACGTGTAAAATAGATTCATAGTGTGCTAGGACCCATCATTGTGGGTGGGACCCCAATATAAAATCGTGGTTACGCCAATGGTGATGGATGTGGGGGTAGTTGAGGTTGCATTGCATTGGTGGTAACAATACAAAAAAGTTTGTTTTGTTTAACGACACCACTAGAGCACATTGATTTATTCATCATCGACTATTGGTTGTCAAACACATGGTCATTTTGAGTTATAGAGGAAACCCGCTACATTTTTTCATTAGTAGCAAGGAATCTTTTATATGCACCACCCTACAGACAGGATAGCACATACCACGGTCTTTGATATATCAGTCGTGGTGCACTGGCTCGGACGAGAAATAATCTAATGGGCCCACCGACGGGGATTAATCATAGACCGTGCACCAAGCGAGCGCTTTACCACTGGGCTACGTCCCTGGTAACAATACAGTCTTTTTTTGCCAGGGGTATTTCATCCTGAATAATCTAAGCAATATTTCTGGTGATGGTGATGGATGTGGTTGTGGGGGTAGATGGTATCCACATCATTGCATTAGTGGTAACAATACAGGTTTTTTTTTTCTTGTTAATAGTATTTCATCCTCGAAATAATCTAAGCAATATTTCTCTAAAATACTTACAGTTGCTTGCTTGGAGTATTTATTTTATGCACAGTCCTTTGCGCATTCAGGCGTATCTCTGCTTACGGAAGTTTTTTCATTTAGGTTTTGGGTGCCTGTACTGACACGCGATGTAACGTGACAGTCTTCTGACAGACGGAAATGTTTTATTTAACGTAGCACTCAACACATTTTATTTACGGTTATATAGCGTCAGATTTATGGTTAAGGACCACACAGATATTGAGAGAGGAAACCCGCTGTCGCCACTTCGTGGGCTACTCTTTTCGATTAGCAACAAGGGATCTTTTATATGAACAATCCCACAGACAGGATAGTAATACCACGGCCTTTGTTACACCAGTTGTGGAGCACAGGCTGGACCGAGAAATAGCCCAATGGGTCCACCGACGGAGATCGATCCTAGACCGAACGCGCATCAAGTGAACGCTTTACCACGGGGCTACGCCCCGTCCCCTGACAGACGGAGTTGGGACCATATATCGTGGTCAACATCAGCTCTCTGTAGGCAAAGAACCGGACACGAGTCATGTATAGGTGCATACCCTCACGACCCAATGATAACTTCTTTTGGGGTCAGTCTTGTGCAGAGACTCGGTATTAAATATGCTGACGGCAGATTCGTAATCATCTTGTATGATACAGCTGCTACTACATACTTCTAAAACTATTAGAGTTTTGGTGTATTAAAGGGACATTTTCGAGTTTGCTGCATTGCAAGATGTTTCCGACTAATAAAATACTTCTACGATTAAAGTTACATATTAAATATATTTTCTTGTTTAGAATATCAGTGGCTGTATTATAATTATATTTGATATGTAATTACAATCGTTAAAAAGTCTCTGTTAGTCGATAACATCTTAAAAAGTGCAGCAAACTCAGGAATGTCCCTTTAATAGTTTGTAGCAGTCATTTATTACATTTATGTCTTCGTGGCTTAGAACCGGCCTCGGTGGCGTCGTGGCAGCCATCGGTCTACAGGCTGGTAGGTACTGGGTTCGGATCCCAGTCGAGGCATGGGATTTTTAATCCAGATACCGACTCCAAACCCTGAGTGAGTGCTCCGCAAGGCTCAATGGGTAGGTGTAAACCACTTGCACCGACCAGTGATCCATAACTGGTTCAACAAAGGCCATGGTTTGTGCTATCCTGCCTGTGGGAAGCGCAAATAAAAGATCCCTTGCTGCTAATCGGAAGAGTAGCCCATGCAGTGGCGACAGCGGGTTTCCTCTCAAAATCTGTGTGGTCCTTAATCATATGTCTGACGCCATATAACCGTAAATAAAATGTGTCGAGTGCGTCGTTAAATAAAACACTTCTTTCTTTCGTGGCTTAGGAATATTTGTTAATGCATTTGTAAAACATAGGGAGATGTCTAAATATAAGCTGTTGTATTTTGGCCAATCCCAAAACCAATGTATTTGTAAATCGTAGGGAGATGTCTTAGTGTAGGCTGTTGTATTTTGGCCAATCCCATAACCAATGTATTTGTAAATCGTAGGGAGATGTCTAAATATAGGCTGTTGTATTTTGGCCAATCCCAAAACCAATATATTCGTAAAATGTAGGGAGATGTCTTAGTTCCAGCTGTTGTATTTTGACCAATTCCAAAACCAATGTATTTGTAAATCATAGGGAGATGTCTTAGTGTAGGCTGTTATATTTTGGCCAATCCCAAAACCAATGGTTCGAAATTCATGTTGTAGAGTCTGTGGGCCCATTGGGCTATTTCTCGCTCCAACCAGTGCACCACGACTGGTATATCAAAGGCCGTGGTATGTGTTATCATGTTTGTGGGATGGTGCATATAAAAGATCCCTTGTTACTAATCGAAAAGAGTAGCCCATGAAGTGGCGACAACGGGTTTCCTCTCTCAATATCTGTGTGGTCCTTAACCATATGTCCGACGCCATATAACCGTAAATAAAATGTGTTGGGTGCGTCGTTAAATATAACATTTCATTTCCTTTTCTTTAATTTTGTAGAATTGAAAACTATCTCTACTTGTGACAATTCAGTCTGCAAACACATGCTAATTAATTTTTATTTTTGCGCTTCTAGACCGATTGCATTGATGAAACGTTTACTCTCATTTTCTGTCAATTGTAACTTTTTTCTTTCTTTTTACGATATTTAATATAATATTAATTGTCCTAATATTGACATAGTTGAAATCAGTTCCTCAATCTGAATAGTTGTACAGTGCTTTAAGATGGAAAGCAAACGCTTCACGTGAGACTGATTATCAGAGATCATATTATATATTTCCAACGACAATTGCTTCTTGGCCTCTTGAATACTGCATGTTTTGCATTTGACGGTAAATAAATTTTGCTTAAACTAACACATCATCAACCAGGAGAGAAAAAACCCTGAAAGTTCTACAAAGCAAAAACCAATGATAAGGCGTGTCCTGTATCAGAATGACAATGAACTAGAGTATCTCAAATATACATAACTGGCTTTTTCTTTCTCTAAATCTATGAAGTACGCCCTAGGAGTAAAGTATGCATAATTTGAGCTATCGTGTTTAGTTAACGAATTCTGAAACCTTTAATAATGTGTTCTGCGATTTTTGCTTCAGTTGCCTTTCTATGTTTTGTTGAAAGCGTGTCTGATTGCGCCGCAGTTTCGTGTCAGCTTTTGACAACGCCAAGCGAAAAAAAAAGGAGAGGCTAAACCATACACACCTCGTTTTTTTAATGACAATAAACATAGCACTAATCTACAGTAAACAAACTTTTATTCGTTTACAGTCTCTGATTTCGTCAACAATGTTTCAATTTGTCAAGCACGCGAAAGTTTGGTCAAAGTAAAACTGTTGTCTTGTTTTCTTTCTCTCTCTCTAATTTAAAAAAAACAAACACTAGGAATATATATATATATATATATATATATATATATATATATATATATATATATATATATATATATATATATATATCCACATATATATATATATATATATATACATATATATATATATATATATATATTATATATGAGCAGCTTCAAACCAAATCTGTTTTCTGAATTTCGCCGCGGCGTGTTTGATATTCTTGCTGATTTGCGCTAGCCATGAACCGCCCCGAGCAAGAAAACTCTAAATAAAACACAGTTTCTTCTTCTCTCGCACAATGGCCGCCTGTTTAAACACGACTGGTTCTAACAAACTGGTGTTTGCTTCCGCGACGCGGTGTTTATTAACGCATTTAAGCCGCACATTAAAAGAGACTGGTTTCCGGAAATGCTGCGTCGGAACACAAGACTGCAGGTGTCTTGGGGGAACAATGGCCGGCGGTTTCTGAAAGCGCGATCGGAAATAAAGAGAATTTTAAAATAGTAAATACAAGAAAACGAACGAGTAAATAAATTAACGTGCATTGTCGGGGCCTAATGACCCCTCATTAATGGAGGCCGATTGTAGCGGTCTCTTCGACAATACGGTGACCAGTTCATTTGGCATTTTTGATTTCGCCAGTATGTTATCTTTCATTTTGATCTTTGAACCGATCAGCGAATCATTGTTCAAAGCAGATTAGCTACGAGTAATTGCGAGGCCGAACCCGACAGTTATATATCTCCCCTTACTCAACATTGCGAGGCACTTCATTCCCCTTTTTCTTTTAAAATGAAGGGAAGGAAAACTCTATTAACGTACGTAACCATGCCAACTGAAAGCACGTCCATCACTTTAAATTTAATTTTATTCAATTAAGGTTCCGACACGTTGTCCTGAGCACATAGTCCATGCAGCTATCGGGGATATCTGTCCAGAGTAAAGTAAAGTTTGTTTTATTTAACGACGCCACTAGAGCACATTGATTTTTTTTATCTTATCGTCGGCTATTGGACGTCAAACATATGGTCATTCTGACACTGTTTTTGAGAGGAAACCCGCTGTCGCCACATAGGCTACTCTTTTACGACAGGCAGCAAGGGATCTTTTATTTGCGCTTCCCACAGGCAGAGTAGCACAAACCATAGAGCAATATGATGGTTAGTGGTTAGTAAAGACTCATATAGACTGGATGCGGCGCGTACGTGCGGTCCGGCATAAAAAACATCGAAATACATTAGTATTAAAGGGTCATTCCTGAGTTTGCTGCACTTTTTAAGATGTTATCGACTAACAGAGACTTTTTAACTATTGCAATTACATATCAAATACATTTTTCTGCATAAAATATTAGTGGCTGTATATTAAACGTGTTTCTGATCGTTCTAATATTTGTACGAGGTTAAATTTCATCTTATTTCCTAAAAAAGATTGAAAGTACGAAATTATTGGAAGACAAAATCCAGTTTGGGCTTCTTACAAATATTAAGACGACCAGAAACACATTGAATATACAGACACTGATATTCTAAACAAGAAAACATATTTCATGGGCGTACATAGGATTTTGAAAAGGGTGGGGGGGGGTTCCAATACATAAGATTTTGAAAAGGGGGGTTCCAAAATAGATTGCAGAGATATTGGGCATAACCCATCGAAACCCCCCCCCCCCCCCCCCCCCCCCCCCCCCCCTATGTACGCCCATGTATTTAATATGTAAGTTTAATCGTAGAAATATTTTATTAGTCGGAAACATCTCACAGTGCAGCAAACTCAGGAATGTATCTTTAATGAGAGTATCTTAATAAGATGCATGCGACGCGTGCGTTTGCAAAACGCATGCGACCAACCGCGAGGTATTAATCGTCGCAGAGGCATCAGACTTCGCAATCGCAACGCACGCACGCGCCGCATCCAATCTATATGAGATAAACGGATGTGGTGGTCTCACATTGTCACACTGGGCCGTTAAAACTCGCTGTGGATGGGAGCCGGCACTGGGGTGTGAACTAATGACTTCCCTACTACGCCATAATTTAATATCCGATGAGTAATAAATCGATGTGCTCTAGTGGCGTCGTTAAACAAAACAAACCTTTAAACTTGGTCTAAGGTGAGAGAGGAAACACTTTGTTATGACAAAGTCTACTCCAACTGAATGAGTTTTCATGTATAGTTATTTTCGTGCTTATATCCAATTAAGGTTCAAGCACAATGTCCTGGGCACACACCTCAGCTATCCGGGCTGTCTGTCCAGGACAATGGGATAGTTGTTAGCTGTTAGTGGTTAGTGGCCTTACAGCTATTCATAGAGTCGTTAAGCTCGCTCTGAGTGGGAACTAGTAGCGGGAGGCGAACCCAGTACAGTGGTGGATCCAGAAAATACATTATGGGGGAGACTCAGTGACATGACGTGGAATGCCAAGGGAACTTTGGGGGAGGTTTGAAGGGGATCGTAAAAAAAATGAAAATTAATATATAATAAAATTATAACTATCGCAAAATTTAGGGGGTGGGGGGGGGGGGGGTGGGGGACCCTCCTAGATCCGGCTCTGCAGTACCTAACAGCCTTAAGTCCGATGGCTTTAAAACCACTACACTATCTGCCTACTGAATAACTGCAAGGGATATTTTATACACACTTTTTACGTATGTGTGTGTGTGTGCGTGAACATACACTGTGTTTGAGTGCGTGCATGTACCTGTATATATGTGATGTATGTGTGTGTATATGTTTGTATTTGTATGTGCCTGTGTAGGTGTTTATGTGTGTATATCACCAAGAAGTATTAGGCCTACATTTGCGTAGCTCAGTTCACCTGAGGGTCAATTTTTGGCGCAGAGAAGGACGTGTGCCTTTAAAGTTTGTTTTGTTTAACGACACCACTAGAGCTCATTGATTAATTAATCATCGACTATTGGATGTCAAACATTTGGTAATTCTAACACGTAGTCATCAGAGGAAGCCCGCTACATTTTTCCTAATGCAGCAAGGGATCTTTTATATGCACCTTTCCACAGACAGGACAGCACATACCACGGCAATTGACCAGTTGTGGTGCACTGGTTGAGACGAGAAAAAATACAGTCAGTTGAATGGATCCACAGAGGTTGTTCGATCCTGCGACGCAAGCACCTCAAGCGAGCACTCAACCGACTGAGTTAAATCCTGCCCAGTGTACCTTTAACGATGGTAAACAGGTTAAGGGGGCGGGGTGTTGCATAACTGAATCAGTTATAGCTATTTGTACAGGTGTTAAGTTGTGATTGACGAATACCGCCTTCAAGTTGAGAACTAGCTTATGTGACATCACAATATATTGTTCAAACAAGTGATTGTAAAATTAACATATATGTTAGCAGTTTTCTAAATAGCTACATGACCACAATCACCACCACTTTTACAATCATCATCATCATCATGTTTATCATTATCATCATCGTCGTCGTCATTAACATCATTACCACCATCATCATCACAACCACCATCATCATCAATATCATCATCAACATTCTCTACCATCATCATCACTTTTTTCATCATTGTCATCATTATAATTATCGTCGTCATTATCAACATCATCACCTGTTCTATCATTATTATCACGTTTTCCATCATCATCATCGTCGTCGTCGTCATCAACATCATCATCACCTTTTCCATCACTGCAAAAAAATCTTGTATTAAGAACGTTTTTAATTATTTTGAAGACGAATATCAGCATGGTAGACCTAGATATGCCGCTTATCGAATTATCGAACGAGTTGCCGCTGCACTTAAAGTTTCCGTTTCAACAGTGAAAAGAAGTATAAAAAATCTAAACGCTACCAATCGGAGTACAGAATTCATTGTTAAAGGAAGGGACAATTAAGGTATTTGGCCGGTAGGCATATTCAACTATATTTAATATGCATTATTGCTTAATATCAATGAGTACATTTGTATATTTAATTAATACAACGATAAACATGTGCCGGCTATAATTGTTTATAATGGGCGCAGCCAATTTTGTCCCAAGCTGCAAATACGCCCCCTGGTGAGCATGTAGTCACGTGATGAAAAACGCATCACGTCAGGAATTGGTGAATGGTGAATCTTAATAGCCTTATGAGGATTGCCTGTTTTGAGACTCAGTGCCAACGGTTGGCATCACCGCGGTGTCACCAAATATACATGCCGGAACGCTGTTCCGCCGTTTTCTGCGATAATACCAGATCCAGTAAACTTGGGTTAAGCTTACATCGGTTTCCGATACGTGACAAAACATTATTATCGAAATGGCTGAAAAACATGAAACGAGATTTTTATCCAACAAGTTATCACGTTTTGTGTTCAGAACATTTCACAGCAGATTGTTATGACGATACGGCATTGCTCGCCGACTACCTACACATCCCCGAAGTGAAGAACAACCTTTAATAAAGATGTTATTAGACGAGTATACCGATTTTATAGAGAGGGCGTATTACCTACACAACATAAGATAAATTTGGCTTTGAGGGATGTGGAATCAACATATCGATATCAACATTACGTAGAACACTTCACGACCTCGATTTTAAATAGCATATTTCTACAACTGGGAAAGTGATTTTTGAAGAACAGGGGTATTTAATAGTATATCAAGATGAGACGTGGGTGAAAGTTAACCATACATCCCAGCACTGGACAGGTATCCATCCGGGCACAAGCACCGCCAATTACCTGTATATGCTTAAATCAGACGCTACCCGTCGAGTTCTTAAACTGTTCGCTGTCTGGGAAGGGAAAACGACGTATTATCTGTGATAAATATGGACTTGGTATTTGAAACTAAAAAAATAATAACCCAGACGGAGACTACCATGGTGAGATGAATCATGAAAATGTTATTAAATGGTTTGAAGAACAACGATGCCTTCTTTACCAGAGCCTTCTGTCATCGTCATGGATAATGCTAGCTACCACAACAAAATAACTGAGATAACACGATGTCCTACACTTAACGCCAAGAAGGACGACATACAGGCGTGGCTACGAACCAAGAAAATACCTTTTGATAATAACATGACAAAACCAGTTCTTTATGATCTTGTGAAAAGTAACAAATGTGCACCGCAGTTTTGTTACTGACAATACTGCCGATCGCCATGTACACTTATGCCTAAGACTGCCGCTAAGACATTCGGAACTGAATCCAATAGAACCGATTTGAAGTCGAGTAAAATGGCACATAGCTCGTCATAATGATGGTAAAATAACCACGGTAAGGAAAGAACTGACACTTGGTTTGAACTCTGTCACACCTACAAACCTCTCTGACGCACAATAAAGATCGAAGAAGATTTCAGAAAGCAAAATAGTTTTATAAAATAATAAAATACCACCTGTGATAGTCTCCGTTCACGAAGACGGTGATGAAGAAATGAGTTCGTCGTGTGATTAAGTTGCCTCTTTCTACCCATCAAGCATATAACGTTCAATGCATGTATTAACTCTTTAACACTGAAAACAATTTATTCCCATGACATTCATTATCAATCATTATCAAACAACCTATCAATTGAACAAATATATATAAACGTGTATTACAAAATACGGACAATCAATATAAAACCACATAAAATACACCTACATACAAAGCCAGAGGTGGGTGTGGGGTTGGGCAGAGGGCCACGCTTCCACCAATCGCGGGTATACAATATTCTGGCCACGTGTGTGTGTGCAATATGTCACAATGAACATCACGAGATTAAGACCTCACCCCAACCTCTCTCACTAAAAGGGAACGTGGCCTTCAGACGAACACTTGCCCGTGCATTAGTAAATAATAAATATTATATATTATTCATGGATATACAACCTGACAGTCATGATGGATCAATCTATCTTGTAGTTACTTTACAGTGTTTTGTCCCCAATAGCACCCAAACTTATTTATTTTTGTATCAGTACATTACATTAATGACATAGCAGGAGCGGATCCAGACGTTTTTTAATAGCGGGGGCCCAACACCCGTTGTTGCTTTTGAACAGGTGGATGGGATAAGTTTTCTTTTTTTGTGTATTCTGTAATATTGTTTGACAAAAATAAAGGGGGCGTGTCAACTGGACTCCCCGATAGAATCCGCGCCTGAATTGTTTATTGACTTATATTTCGTAATTGTTTCTTAAATATAGGTCATACTACAATATATTCCGCTAGGAAGATGGAAAAGAATATTAGTTTGAAACACGCTATAGAGTGATGCTTTTGTTATGCAAATAGCCGTAGTTATTTAAAGGAGAAAGAACCTGCATTCAAAACATAGAGATTTTTGTAAAATGGAAATAAGTCAACTTCGTGCATTTTAGATGATGAATTGTACATGAAATATGTCGCGGTTTGGGTTTGTTTTCACGCGTATGTAAAGAAAACAAGTATTGAATAGAAATTAAACGTAACATTTGCAAAAAAACATAGGGTCTAAACAATTGAAGAGGACTATAGTATGTAACCGGACCTCCCCCCCCCCCCCCCCCACACACACCCACCCAGCGCTTTATGTTAGCAAGTTCTTTGACATATATCTCGTCATGGAATGCATAGCTTTTTAGGGTCAACAAAATATTACCATCTATTTGATTTTTTTATTACAGCCTATTTCAATCGTTTCTCCAAACGCTGTAGGTAAACAGACATTTGGTTAAATATTTGATGTTCTTCGTTTTTAATTTCCTCCAACATTTCTCGGAGCATCCACGAATGTGAGAAATCTGCATACGTCAACACTGGAAGACATGCGCGAGAAAAGGCGGGAAAACATGGCGCCTGCTTGTTAAACAGTTACCAGAAGCGTGCCGATCGCAGAATCATTTTCGTTTTATTTAAAGCCATTTAATTTTCTTTCAAGGGTTTTTACAAACGATTTGGAGTGGAAACACAAACTATAACAATTATCTGACCTCGAGGCTTTTTTTTTTCGTCTGCAGAGTCCGCATTTTAGCTAGTACAGCGGTCGCCAGATATTTTCAAGTATTTGCTTCAAATTACCGACTGGCCTCTCAAGAGTGTTACGCCAAGGAGAGCGTTTACTGGTTTTCAGCTCTCCACACGTCTTAATGTTCATTAGTATAACAAACCCGAGGGTATTATGTAAAAAGAGAAACGGAAAAAAAGATAGAAAACCCCCCTCCAGAAGACATCGTTATAAACAATTTGCATTCGACAAATGACCCACCGAGCAAATATTCCCGCATAGAAACCGACGAATGCTTTCCACGCTTCCGGTTTCTTTTTTTTTTTCGAGGGAGGGAGATCCGGCGCGCGTCTGATCCTACGGCATGCGCGGATTCGATGCGCAGTGGGTAGCAGACCACACACAGAGACATGTCAGGGAAACGAAACGCGTGAAACTCGGGGTGGTTAAGAAGACGAGGCTTGTTTAAAAATCACTCGGCGATATTTGACGTCGATGCCTCGTAACGATACCGGGATTTCCCCTCGGAACGGAGTGAATGAGTCTCGTAGTAATTTGTAATCTGTTATTCAAGCAGGTTATCGTTGATAGCGGCGACAGACAAAGCAGACACTCACGGCTTTCTATTAAACATAGCTTGAAAGAATGAAAATAAATTCGAGTTGAGAGACGTTTGTTTCGCTGTTTACATGTTTAAATGTCACGTTACGTTCATATAAATGTCACGGTGTCTGTTCAGTTGATGGGTGGGGAGATGGTGGTAGTGGGGGGGGGGGGGGGGGGGGAGAGGATATCGCCGCGGTTTAAAATGCTGCATGCTATATTAGCAGAAGTAAGAGGTTTCCATTCAGTAAAATAAAGTTTGTTATGAGACTAGATAGCCGTTTTTAATAATTGAAATCAGACATCAGTTAGATTGTACTGTTTAGATTATCCATATCCATATGTTTTTGGTCATCCTAGTGTTTCTAATACAACAAAATGCATTTTTTCATATTTTTAAAAACGCACGTATGTCGGAGAAGTTTAGTTTTTAGGGGTATTTCCTCCTTTCAACATAACACATTGTAATTTTTCTGTTGTAACTTTATCCAAATGTGTTAAGGTTTGTAGATTAACCAAACTCAGTGTCCATGTGGGGTGGGATTTACCTCAATCGGTAGAGTTTATTCCTATTATAACGAATACATGTATATTTTATCTTTTAATTTTCCCTCTCTATCTATTATTAATCGCTAAATTCGCCCTGATAAACTTTTAAATATCCCCCCCCCCCCCCTTCTTCTCTCTCTTAAATGTTCTCTTACAAAACAAGCAATTGTTGTGTTTATTTATTTAACGTCTGGGGCGTGACGTAATTTCGTGAAGCGGGAGTGGTTTATTTTCTAGTATTGATGTACAGTTTAACGAAAGCTAGTGTTTTAACATGCTGCACATACTTTCTACTCCGTGTTTGTGAATCAATTTCACCAGGTTGTGATCAGCGGTTTTTTCCCCAGCTGTTTGTACATTTCACTGTACCACCCACTTGGATAACAGATCTATTCAATATTACATTAGCGATTAATAATATAAAATAATATGGCATACGGAATTTGTGAAACAGTTTATGAATAGTTTGGGTCCTGGCATTAACTGTATTATCATACAACTGCATCAAAGTTTAAAAACGCTTTTTAAAATATGGTATGTACTGCCCTGTTGCAGAAAATTATAGATGTCGGGAGATGACAGCAGGCGGGAAGGGGTTAGGAATATATCACTTTTATTTTCAACTGTAGGGCAATGCATTAAGAGTTTGGGGGCAGTACACCATCTCTCTCTCTCTCTCTCTCTCTCTCTCTCTCTCTCTCTCTCAGATTTAAATCACATTTTATGACAAGTCCTATTATTTAATATTCGAAGTTAAGTATACTTCAAACTTTGACCCGTTCGGGCGCTGTTAGATATACTACTACCTACCTACCTACCTACCTACTACTCAAAAGAATTTAAGGGTCAAAACTTTATAACCAAATAAGTTTCAGAGTGTATTAGATTGATGATGTAAACTACACCAACATTTTTATTTATTGTTCCATATTTACAAAAAAACACAAATAAACGTCACTGTATACAAGAAAGTCACATGACATGCTGTCAAAGTTGAAGGTTGTCAAACATGGATTTTACACATTAGAACATTCGTTTAATAGTGTGTGAATCCACCCCTGGCGTGAATACACTCGACACATCGTTGCCTCATGCTGTTGATCAGACGTCTGAAGAACTCTTGGGGAATGGCCTGCCACTCTGCCATAAGAAGTTGACCCAGGTCATGAAGGTTGGCCGGAGGGGCATGGTTATCCCGAACTGTCCTGCCTAATTCGTCCCAGGCGTACTCTATTGGGGCCAAGTCAGACGAATATGCTGGCCAATCCATCCTGGCGATACCTTGTTGTCTGAGAAAGTCCGTTACCACCCTGGCGCGGTGGGGTCTGGCATTGTCATCCTGCAGAACTTCCCCGCCGCCAATCTGCTGAAGGCCTGGGAGAACCAACGGCCGGATAATCTCATTCAGATAGCGGATTCCATTCAGATTGCCATCCACTACATAGAGAGGGGTCCTGTGGTGGATAGAGATGCCACCCCACACCATGACGCTGCCACCACCGAACCGGTGACGTTGTCTAACGTTAACGACAGCGAAGCGCTCCCCAGGACGTCTGTAGACACGAACCCGACCGTCGTTGAACTGGAGACTAAACCTGGACTCATCAGTGAACATCACTCGACCCCACTGAACACGTTGCCACCGCAGATGAAGCGTGCACCAGTGACGTCTGGCCGTTCTGTGACGTGGTAGGAGTGGTGATAGAACAGCCTGGCGACGGCAGCGTAGATTATTGGCTCTCAGACGATTGCGTATGGTTTGATCAGACACTCGAGTTCCAGTCGCAGTCCACAGATTGTCACGTAATCGGCGTGCAGTGGTTGTGCGTTGACGTAGAGCCATATTGGTGATGTAGCGGTCTTCTCTATTTGTAGTGCTTCGGGGTCTTCCCGAACGTGGACGATTTCGAACAGAATTCGTTGCTTGGTACCGTTGCCACAGTCGCCCAAAGACACTCTGACTGACACCAAGTCTCAGAGCAACATTTCTTTGCGTATTGCCATCCTGAAGCCAAGCAATAGCCCTTCCTCGATCTTCGATAGTCAGTTGACGTCGTACCATTGTCGAATTTGGAGTGTGCACCGTAAACGAACGCAAGCTCCAATTATACGGAAATTCAGCATTGGGAACATGGAATACACGTGCAAAGCGTGCAAATGAAGCGCTTTGTGAAAAAGCAAGTTATGGGCACTTAGTAGACCTTTCGCTTTCGCCCTAATTTACGTACAAATGTAAGCATGTTTTCGCCATTAGAACTAGTCGACAGTGTCAATGACAGTGGATTTTAATTCATTTATGGGTTGCTTAGACCCACTTTCGTCAAAATGGAACAATACCATGCGTGACATTATGGTCTAGCTAATATAATTGACATTCAGAAAATAATGTCGAAAATATCGTCTGACCCTTAAATTCTTTTGAGTAGCATTATATATATTTATATTTGACCAGACATGCTTTGGATTTACAAATATCCATAATGTACTAAACAAGAAAAATTATTACTAGTAATTAAAAAGGCTGTTTCATAATCACTTTAGTAATATCACGTTTAACAGATTTAAGTCACCACGCCATTATTTGTGGTTATGTGTCGTTATATATCATTTGATTTAGGAAATTGTTCCTTATTAAAAATAATACAAAATTCTATTATGCTTTTTGAAAACTTTCTTTGATGAATATAAGTAGATTCACTTGTACAGTATTTAAATAACCCATTTGTTTGGAGTTACTTATTATATTACTACTAACTGATAAGAACTGTGCCAGTGGTATAGTGCCACATGTATAACAGCAACACGAGGTGATGATCTCTGACATGAGGGTGGCTAACTTAAAATTTTCGCGGTCTACCTATGTTGATTGTTTTGCAAGGTTGATACCAACAGTGAGTACTACCTGAAGCTTGTAGTGTTTACAAAACAAACAAAAGAATTGTAATAACATTTAAAATAATAATAATAATAATAATAATAATAATAATAATAATAATAATAAAAAACAAAACAAAACAACAACATTCTGACAGAAATTATACCGAACTGCACGGACTAATTAATTTGGTGTGCAACCGTAACCTTTCACAATTACATGCTGCCGGCGGTAAATGCTACCCTATGTTACATCTACCATACCAGGGGCGTAGCGTGATCTGGACCTGGGGGGGGGGGGGGGTCGAATATAAACCAAGTGGACTCTTTTTCTATTTTATTTTGCCCCACCAGAAACTCCATATGTATAAACCTATATGTTTTAGTTCTGAAAGCGGACCCCCAACCCCCCCCCCCCCCCCGCCTACGCCCCTGCATACACACTGCCAACGGTATTTGCTGTCCGGTGGAAGCCCATATTTCAATTAAAATATATACGGATGTTGTCATACTGTTAATTAAAATAACTCAAATTCAGTCAAAATAGTTTACATACATATAATTAAAATCCATTAAAAATATTTTAAATACATATAATTAAAATCCATTCAAAATATTTTAAATAAGTGTAATTAAAATCCATTCAAAATATTTTAAATAAGTATAATTAAAATCCAATCAAAATATTTTTAATACATATAATAATTAAAATCCATTCAAAATATTTGAAATACATGTAATTAAAATCCATTCAAAATATTTGAAATACATGTAATTAAAATCCATTCAAAATATTTGAAATACATGTAATTAAAATCCATTCAAAATATTTAACATATTTTTGCAAGTGGTCAAGACTAAGGGAAGTCTGTCTTGTTAAGTAATTAATAATACATATTTGGAGGGTGTTGTTTGTTTGTGTGTTTGTTTGTGTTTGTGGTTGTGGTTGTGGTTGTGTTTGTGTTTGTGTTTGTGTGTTTGTGTGTTTGTGGTTGTGGTTGTGTTTGTGTTTGTGTTTGTGGTTGTGTTTGTGGTTGTATTTGTGTTTGTGGTTGTGGTTGTTTGTGTTTGTGTTTGTGTTTGTGTGTTTGTTTGTGGTTGTGTTTGTGGTTGTGGTTGTGTTTGTGGTTGTGTGGTTGTGTTTGTGTTTGTGGTTGTGGTTGTGGTTGTGTGGTTGTGTGGTTGTGGTTGTGGTTGTGGTTGTTGTTGTTGTTGTTTTTTGGGGGAGTTTGGGGAGTTTTCATCTTCTTTTTTGTGCTTTTGCTTTTTTATTATTTTTTTATTTTGCTTTTTGTTTGTTTATGGGGTTTTGTTTTTATTACAGGCGAGTCGAACCCTTTGTTCAAAGCAGATTTTCCTTTTTTAAAACAATATGTTTTCCTTAGAGAAACAGGACTCGATCCCCCTAGAAACTCCGTTCGCCAGTGTAGAATCCACCCCACCCATGCATAAATTCCTGCACATGTGAATGTGTGTAAGCATAATTATTAAAATGTAAACTGCATATTTGTTATTGACAAACAGTATATTATTCGATGTATTGTTTTGTATAAACCATCCTTAATTGCATACATGTCTTATGTCTATAAACTGCATGTTTTTGGTAAATAAATAATAATAATTGTTTATATTGTGAAGAAAAAAAAAATCAAAGCAGAATGCTCTTTAACGACCTATAACTTTCGCGAGTGCGAGTTATTTATTTATTTTATTTTTATATTTATTTAGAAAATTTATTTAAAAAGAACCTTTCATCCAAAGAATTAGCATAGAGTAAATTCGTAAATACCAATAAAGAGGGCATCTTAATTAAAGACGAACAAAATCAACAAACACAGCACTCCGTATTCTAAAATGTGTTTTTCTTGACTTTTTCACACATTTCGGACTGTTTTTCAACTGTTGATACGCTACTGTCTGTTGCGTCAATTACACGGAAACCCCATCTCGAAGAAACCAGTTGGATTATAAATGGTCGCATTCCGTAGCGGTGACATGTGACAGAAAACAACAAACATACGGGTTTTTTCCCCGGTGGAGAACATATAGACCTGAGATTGACATGCCGCCAGCCGGCTGATTGACAAGTTAATGTGAGAGTTTTTACCACCGAACAAACAGCGGGCTGTTAACACTGGGATAAAATGATGAGAAGACTTTACTGAAATGTACTAGATGAAATTGATCAGTGCTTGTAGTAAGAAGAACACACGCAGCGGCCACGCCCACGTCTTGATGATAGTAGGACTGTTATAGGTGATATATATATAAACAATTACATATATATATTGCGTAAAATATATTGATTCAGTATTCAAATATGAAATCTATTTATTAATACATAGTCAACTCTTCTTAGAAACATTACTTATGAAAATAAGAAGCATGTATTTATAAAGAAAAGTTCACTGAATTAGAACAAATTATATGTGATGAAATTAAAGCTTTAGCGATGAATGGAAATATAATAGTAGATGCCTGGAAAAATTAAAAAGTCTGAACTATTAGATTTCCGAAATAAAAACAGAAACAAAACAAACATAAAACAACAACAAAGCAACAAAAAAACCCACAAAAGCAAACCACAAAAATCCACAAAAACAACAACAAACAAATAAAAACAAAACCCTACAAAACCCCATAAACAAACAAAAAGCAAAATAAACAAAAAATAAAAAAGCAAAAGCACAAAAAAGAAGAAGCTAAAAACTCCCCAAACTCCCCCAAAACAACAACAACCACCACAACCACAACCACAACCACAAACACACAAACAAACAACACCCTCCAAATATGTATTATTAATTACTTTGTGAAATAAAGTAAGTTTATGACCTGATAAAAACTTAAAAACACAGAGACTGATTGAAATGTTTAATTTGAATGTTAAAATGTTACAAAAACTCTAAACTTCATCATTATCAACAAAACATCTTTATATCGAATTTCAGATTTCAAGTAAAACAGTAGCAGATTTATTATATACTTTTGAGTTATTAAACTTGGAATAACGTGTACATTGAAAATGAAATTCATACAAAACAATAGCAAAGTTACTATAAACTTCTGCATTTTTTTAATTGCAATAAACGTGTAAATTCAAGAAGAATTCGTGCAAAACAAAAGCAGATTGATGATAAAGTTCTGATTTTAAAAATTTGTAATAAACCTTAACTTCAAAGCAAAACAGTAAGAGATTTGGTATGCACTTCTGAATTTTTAAAATTACGATAAACTTGTAATTTCAAACAGGATTCAAGTAATTCAATGTATTATGTACATCTGCATTTTAAAAATTGCAATGGACTTGTAACATCAAACAGAATTCAAGAAAAACAGTACCAGATTTATTATACACGTCTGAATTTTTAAAATTGCAATAATCTTGGAACTAAACAATGTATGCACAACAGTAGTATATTTATTATAGACTTCTGAATTTTAAAAAAGTACAACAAACTTGTAACTTCAAACACAATTGAAGCAAACCAGTAGCAGATTTATTCAGATTTATTCTGCATTTTTAATACTGTAACTTCAAAAAATAATTAATGCAAAACATATACCCTTCTATTTAAAAAAAAAATTGCAATAAACTTGTAACTTAAAATAGAATTCCAGGAAAACAGTAGCAGATTTATTATGTACTTCTGAAGTTTTCAAATTGCAATAAAGTTGTAACTTCAAAAATAATGTATTATAGACTCCTGAATTTTAAAAAATTCTGCAATAAACGTGTAACTTTAAACATAATTTATCAAAACAGTATGATAGACTTCTGAATTTTAAAAAAATGCAATAAACTTGTAACTTCAAACAGATCTCTGATAGTTCCGATGATAAGAAAATAAAACTTGTAAAAGAATACACGTATTATTTCTTTTAAGAATTGTATATATTGTAATACACAAATAGCAAAATCATTATCAATATTTAAAACTAAGCACGAAACCCGGGCCAAATACTATTCCATTCCTCAGTTGCCCTGATAATAATAACATTTAATGAAGTTATCAAAGTACCCAACAATATAATTATTTGCAAATGAAATTGCTTTATTGACTCTCTTAATTATTGTAATATATGTATATTCAGAGGCTTGAAATAACAAATTATTAGTTTGTGAGATGTCAGTTATATTGTCAATTGTGACGTTACATCGCATTGTTATAAGTGACGACATATTGATGTATAACGTATGTTAGTTATTTAAAGTTTTAAACGTAAAACTTTTCAAGTGATGGTCAAGTATTTACAAACAAATGATTGTATTTTTCAGACAACGATGTTGATGAAAGTTTTTGCTATCATGTTGCCCCTTAGTAATATGAATGGTTAACTTTGTTAGGGTATACTAGTAAAATATTTACTCAAACACCCGTTCCTTGTCTTTATATATAATACATTTCTAAAAGTGCATTAAAAGACAGGCTACTGTATTAGATTTCAAATTCTGGGCGTATTTAAAACAAAACACTTAAAACGTCTTGAGCATGAAAAGAACCCCCCACTTGTTTCATATCCAGCGATTCTGTTTATCTTACCACGCCGGGCATCCCGAAATTAAATAGCTAACGTAAATAGGATACAAATTATCAAAACCTGCATACAAACAACTAGAAACACGGAATGACGATAATAAATCTTTCTACTTGTGAGAAATAAACATTTCACCGCCCCCACCCATGTAGATTTCATGGAGAGCTGTCCATAGCCCGACGCGTGGCTTGTCACGTGCTAAGAGATACATTTCTGATTTATGCCAGTCTCACAGACGACTTCAACACATACTTACATGCGAGAAACATGGCAATCCTACACTGATTAATGATGTCTCAATAACAACCCTCGCAACTGAGAAAATGGCCACAACAACTAATGTGAGGTGGACAAATAGTCACCACGGCATTTTCCCACGGCAGGTTTATGGTTAATATGCAAGGGAGGTGTTATGGTCTTACTATACAGATGTTATCTGCCATTGAAATCCATGTTAAATGGCCCATCTTCAAATTAAGATTGCTAATAGAACTGGTTCTCGTTAGCACTAATAACATATATCACTGTGAACATATATACACGTATTATATTTATAAGCGTTTATATTCACTCCAAAATTGAGAACATTTACGTCTGAGTTTGTTTGCTATATAATCGCATCTTGCTGTAGTACCTGTTCGAACAGGTGGTGAAGCAACTGATTCACGTTGGCGGCTTGTTCCGCTTTACACCCATGACCCCAACAGTCAATGCACAATCCATGTATTACAAAATAATATGGGTGAAATCTAGCCAGAGAGATTACTATTGAAATACAAATCGTTTTAATTATTTAAACCACAACATGTCACAGTTAGGAACTATAGTGCACCGTTATCAATTAATTCCCATCAGGAGTGAACTGTGTAGTGAGGCCTTAAGAGATTTGACCAAACTTGGTTTGAAGTTTGATAAGTTGGGCGATTTACACTATGAAAGGCCATACTATAGCAGTGTAACGTATGAACTTTAAACAATACACCCAAAGCTAGATGTACCTATTCCATCCATGAAAACGTCATATCCCATTGTTATTTCTTATATTAGTAATTAATTCAATAGATAAGCATCAAACAAACAGCCACTACATGGTAATGTATGACCGTTTTGGTAGTTCTGATATAAGGAACATACTAAGATGCTATTTGGCCAGTTAGTTCATTAAAAATGTTAGTTTCCACCAATACAACAGCCATTTCATAATGAATGAATGAATGAATGAATGTTTAACAACACCCCAGCACGAAAAATACATCGGCTATTGGGTGTCAAACTATGGTAATGCAAACAAATAAAGTGATGATCAACATCAATATAAAAATTCAAGATTTAAATAAAAACACAGTGTAAAGAACTGTGCAAAAATACAAATATCACCGATATCTACTGACTTTTATTCAAAATTTCAATTGTATCTCGAAGAAAACAAGGGGATTTGTGCTGTATTGGCCATTCTCAAAGAGAATGTTACACCCCTGCACCACGGTGAGGTTACAGCACGCGCAGGGTAAGTTTTAAAATCCTCGGTTTCTTTTCCTGCATATTTCAACATTATTAATGGCGTATACAAATTCAATGTTGATAGCAGAGTATTATTTTATATATTCACAATGCAGCCCAAACTGTTTGTCACCATGACTGTACCTTCACGAAAAGTAATTATGCAAAAAAGGTCACAAAGAATTGGATGAATTTGGATATAAACCTTGTGACGTTGACCGTGGAACGTTTTCAATAAGAAACTCAATGTTACACATTCAGATCTTTTTAAATATTACATGTAGGAACATTAGAATATCAAGTAGTGACCCCCCAAACCCCCCTTCCCCCCAAAACCAAAAACAAACCCCAACAAAAAACAAAAACAAAACAACAAACCCTCTTCTCAACAACAACGTAAACGTAGCCCAGTGGTACATCGCTCACTCGATGCGCGGTCGGTGTGGGATCGATCCGCGTCGGCGAGCCCATTGGGCTATTTCTCGTTCCAGCCAGTGCACCACGACTGGTATATCAAAGGCCGTAGTATGTACTACCCTGTTTGTGGGATGGTGCATATAAAAGATCCCTTGCTGCTAATCGAAAAGAGCAGCCCCATGAAGTGGCGACAGCGGGTTTCCTTTCTCAATACCTGTGTGGTCCTTAACCATATGTCCGACGCCATATATCCGTAAAATAAAATGTGTTAAGTTCGTCGTTAAATAAAACATTTCTTTCTTTCTTTCTTTCTTTCTTAAAACTCACTCTGCGTGGGAGCCAGTACCCTGCCAGCCTTATGTCCCGTGACTTAACCACGACGCCTCCGAGGCCTATAATGACTACAAGGGCCTTTTATAATGATGTTACAAGGCCTGTAATGACTACAAGGGCCTTTTATAATGATGTTACAAGGCCTGTAATGACTACAAGGGCCTTTTATAATGATGTTACAAGGCCTGTAATGACTACAAGGGCCTTTTATAATGATGTTACAAGGCCTGTAATGACTACAAGGGACTACAAGGGCCTTTTATAATGATGTTACACTAGTAACGTTTCAGTATGGCTGTTTTTTAGTGTTTATGTTTTTACTATGTTGCATCTCGCTCCCAAGACAGTAGCTCAGTGGTAGACCAAAAACACACACAAAACCATAAAACGTACAAGAATACTGTTACTATAAACATATGTGACGATATCTTCACTATGGTAAAAAAACTACAAAATGCAAAAGTCAACAACTAACGTTAACTAGCTTCTAAAATAGTCTGAACACGTATTATCATATAGATAAGCATATTTCCATAATAAATAACAGAACAATCCAATTTGAAGAAAAGTGGAATTGTTAGAAAAAACAAATTATATAAAGTATAATATATATTTATTTTTCAGAATTAATTATGGGTACATTATATTTACAGAAAATATAGAATTGGTTTACAGGTTAATTAGGTTAATATTTATATTAATACGTATGAGACCATTTTATAATGCATCATCTAGTTTAGTGGTACATTTTTATTTTATCAATATATATCAGCACTATATTGTATTGTGTATATTTTATCAATATATATCAGCACTATATTGTATTGTGTATATTTTATCAATATATATCAGCACTATATTGTATTGTGTATATTTTATCAATATATATCAGCACTATATTGTATTGTGTATATTTTTGTGGTGAAATAATAATAATAATAATATTTAAAAAAAAAAAATACAGTTATTTGCATGCAAAAACAACAAATGAACTTTCGCGCCGTTGGCCCATTGGGCTATTTCTCATTCCAGCCAATGCACCATGACTTATATATCAAAGGCTGTGGTATGTGCTGTCCTGTCTGTGTGATGGTACATATTAAAGATCCCTTGCTACTAATAGAAAAATGTAGCGTGTTTCCTCTCTTAGATTATATTTCAAAATGTTTAACATTCAATAGCCAATGATTAATATATCAATGTGCTCTAATGGTGTTGTTAAACAAAACAAACTTTAACTTTTCGCGACAGGGGACACTAGGGATCTAACTGTATACTACTACCTCTGTCTTGCACACTGATACGACATTGAGCACACTAACCGAGTTGTCGGTTATATGCACCCGACAAACCTTTGACGATGTACGTCACTCTTTATAACAGTATTAACAATAAACAAGAGCCAACATCGGTGTTTGAATTGCACATTTTATTTTATACAAACATATTAAAATACATGACTGACGTAGACAAATCTAAAATGCACTAACACAGCACGTGGTTATCAAACCTGAAACAGACAAAATCAGAAACACCAGATAACGGTGACGTCAGTGGAACGTACTTAAAAATTCACAGGAGCAAATGCATAAACGTTCAGGGTTGGGTCACATCAAAACATCTGCATTAAACACTTAAAAACATAACTCTAGAGTTAAAATGTGGACATGGGGCGCGAATTAGCTCAGTAGGTTGAGTGCTCGCCTGAGGTGATTGCGTCGAAGGATCAAACCACCTCGTTGGATCCATACAACTGATTTTTTTTTCTCGTTCCAGCCAATGCACCACAACTGGTCAAAGGCCGTGGTATATGCTTTCCAGTCTGTGAGAAAGTGCATATAAAAGATCCCTTGCTGCTGGAAAAATGTAGCGGGTTTCCTCTGATGAAGAAGAAGAAGGAAATTTATTTTATTTAACGACGCACTCAACACATTTTATTTACAGTTATATGGCGTCGAACAGATGGGTAAGGACCACACAGATATCGAGAGAGGAAACCCGCTGTCGCCACTTCATGGGCTACTCTGTTCGATTAGCAGCAAGGGATCTTTTATATGCACCATCCCATAGACAGGATAGCATATACCACGGACTTTGGTGTACCAGTCGTGGTGCACTGGCTGGAGCGAGAAATAGCCCAATGGGTCCACCGACTGGGATCGATCCTAGATTGACCGCACATCAGGCGAGCGCTATACCACTGGGCTACGCCCCGCCTCTCCTCTGATGACGACGTGAATTACCAAATGTTTGACATTCAATAGCCGATGATTAATTAATCAATGAGATCTAGTGGTGTCGTTAAACAAAACAAACTGTTTAAAATGTGGACACATAATACATTACTAGAGTATCTAATATTTCTAATAAGTGAATGGAGAGTTGTTGGGGTTTGGGGTGTGGTCTGTTGGAAATTAACTTTATTTAGAGAAAATGAAAAAGATTTTGTTTCATTCGGGGGGTGTAGTGGGTGTCAATAAAATCGTCTCCCAACTGAATCCATTGTGATTATTCAACGAACAAACTATTGAAATAGTGTATACCCCCTTTTCACTATACTTAGAGATCATCTAATAACAAAACAACAAGACATAATGTACATTAAATGTTAAAAAAAAATCCAATAACATAGTGGGGGGGGGGGGGGGGGTAACAATGCATTCTCTAATGACAGAATCAGTAAGTTTATGATGCATGTGTTTCTCATGCAATCGTTAAGATTGAACCTGTCTCAAGTCCAGCTGACGTTCGGGATCTATTTGCTTGGTTCAAGACGTGGTGATTTGGTTTATCGTGAAGCCCATAAATCGGTCTAGCGGATGTTTTTCTGCTCGGTCTGGCTGAACTGGATTTCCTGGATTTCAGTCATTTATTTCAGTTTTAATTGACCAGTGAGTAATATGATCAAGACGTAATTAATTAATTAATTAATTTCAACTTATTTTCGTGGTTATATCCTATTAAGGTTCAAACACGCTGACCTGGGCACACATATCAGCTATCTGGGCTGTCTGTCGATGTCCAGGATAGTGGATTAGTTGTTAGTTGTTAGTCAGAGAGAAGAGGGTGTAGTGGTCTTACACATACCCACTGAGTCTCGCTCTAGGTGGGAGCCTGTACCGGACTGCGAACCCAGTAACTACCAGCCTTATATCTGGCGGCTTAACCACGACACCACCGATGCCGGAAATAAGAAATCACGTGACATCCACGGGATCAGGAAGATAACCGTTTTACTGATGTTCAATCTCACGTGAATGACATGTAGGTAGGTAGGAACTGGCTTAACAAGCGTTCATCCAATTAAGGTTCAAACACGCCCGTTGTGGGTACAAACTTTGACACAGTTACAGTTTGTATTCCAAACGAGATTGGCAGGAGGGTGGGATTTTGGGGAGTTATGGCAAAATGTTATAAAAAAGAAAAAAAGAAAGAAATGTTTTATTTAACGACGCACTCAACACATTTTATTTACGGTTATATGGCGTCAAACATATGGTAAAGGACCACACAGATAATGAGAGAGGAAACCCGCTGTCGCCATTTCATGGCCTACTCTGTTCGATTAGCAGCAAGGGATCTTTTATATGCACCATCCCACAGACAGGGTAGTACATACCACGGCCTTTGATATACCAGTCGTGATGCACTGGCTGGAACGAGAAATAGCCCAGTGGGCCCACCGACGGGGTTCGATCCCACACCGACCGCGCATCGAGCGAGCACTGTACCACTGGGCTACGTCCCGCCCCAAATTGTATAAGAAATAAAGAAAAAAAGAAGAAAAAGGATTGACTGCTCAGGATTGACTGCTCAGGATTGACTGCTCAGGATTGACTAAGCATATTGGTAGGACAGTCAAAAAATAAATAAGAGAGAAAAGATGGGATCATGCTATTTAATATCATTTTTATATGAAATTTTAACGAAGGTCTTCAATTTTATAGCTCGATATACGTATGTGGCCTGAAACAGGCGAGATCCGTTCGAATGGCATTCAGTCCATCCGACATCCTTCTGTGTCCGGAGTCGGACCCCTGGCCATTGCAGAGACCGAACTTGTAATAGACGTACCGGGGCCTTTTGTAGGATATGGGAACGTTAATAGAGTTATCTCTGTCTTTTCTCCCCCACCTCCTCTCTCTCTCTCGCTATCTCTCATTCTCTTCTCTCTCTCTCTTCCTCCTCGCTTCTTTCCTCTCCTCATATCTTTCCTCTATTTCCCCTCTTTCTCTCTATCTCCCTCTCTCTCATCTCGCTCTCTTCTCTCTTCTCTCTCTATCTCTTCTCCTCTCTCTCCCCTAGGGATCTTCCTCTTCCTTCTCTCTCTCCCCCTCCCCTATCGCTCTCTCTCTCCTATCTCTCCTCTCTCTATCTCCCCCTCCCCCTCTCTCTCTCGTCTCCTCTTGCTATATATCTCTCTCTCCTCTCTGTCTCCCTCTAGTCTCTCTCTCTCTCCTCTATCTCTCCCTCCCTGTTTTTCTCTTCTCTTTCCTCCTCTCTCTCCTCCCCCTCTCGCCGTTCTCTCTCTCTCTCTCTCCTCGACTCTCTACCACTCCCCTCCCTTCCTCTCTATCTCGTCCTCTCTCTATGAATCCCTCCCCACTCCTCTCTCTCTCTCTCCAACCCTATCTCTCTCTCTCTCTCGCTCTCTCTTCCCGAACTATCTCTCTCTCTCCCCCTCTCCCGGCGCTGAGACTTTCTTCTATTCTCCCTGCTCTCTCTCTCTCTCCTCTCTCTCTCTCTCTTTGTATATCCTCTCCCTATCTCTTTCGGGATCTCCTCCTCTCCTCTGTCTCTCTCTCTCTGTCTCCCCCTCTCTCTGGTCTCTCTCTCTCTGTCGTCTCTAGCTCTCTCTCTCTCTCTCTCTGTCTGTCTCTCTCTCTCTCTCTCTAATCTCGCTCTCTCTCTCTCTTCTGCCCTGACTCTCTCTATCATGTCTCTCTCTGTTGTGGTAGTATCTTCTTAATCTGTCTCTCGGTCTCGGTCTCTCTCTCTATATATATATATCTTTTTCTCTATCTCACCCCTGACCCTCCTCTCTCTCTCCCTATCCTATTCCCCCCTCCCCATCCTGTGTCTCTCTCTCTCTCCTCTCCCCCTCTACCACCCCTTCTCTCTCTCTCTCTTCTCCCTCCCTCTCCTCTCTCTCTCTCTCCCCTCTCTCTCTCTTTCTCTCTATTTCCATCCCCTCCTCTCTCTCTCTCTCTCTCCTCTCTCTCTCTCTCTCGGACTGTCTCTGCCCTATCTCTCTCTGTGTGTGTCTCTTTCTTAATCTGTTTCTCGGTCTCTCTCTCTCTATATATATATATCTTTTTCTCTATCTCCCATCCCCCTCCTCTCTCTCTCTCTCTCTCTCCCTCTCTCTCTCTCTCTCTCTCTCTCTCTCTCGTCTCCCTCTCTCCTATCTCTCTCTCTCTCTCTATCCCCCTCCTCTCCTCGCTCTACCCTCTCTCTCTCCCTCTTATCTATCCCTCTCTCTCTCCCCCTATCTCTCTCTCTCTCCCTCTCTCTCCCCCTCTCTCTCTCTCTCTCTCTCTCTCTCTCTCTCTCTCTCTCTCTCTCTCTCTCTCTCTCTCTCTCTCTCTCTCTCTCTTTCAGTCCGACATTATATATTTGTATTTGATACAGACATTCCTACGCTAAAAGTGAATTAAATTTCATCTACAAAACAAGGGTCGGGACGTAGCCCAGTGGTAAAGCGCTCGCTTGATGCGCGGTCGGTTTGGGATCGATCCCTGTCGGTGGGCTCATTGGACTATTTTTCGTTCCAGCCAGTGCACCACGACTGGTATATCAAAGGCCGTGGTATGTACTACCCTGTCTGTGGGATGGTGCATATAAAACATCCCTTGCTGCTAATCGAAAAGAGTAGCCCATGAAGTGGCTACAGCGGGTTTTCTCTCTCAATATCTGTGTGGTCCTTAACCATATATCTGACGCCATATAACCGTAAATAAGATGTGTTGCGTGCGTCGTTAAATAAAATATTTCCTTCCTTCTTTTCTAAAAAACTAAGTGTTCCCTTATTTATTTAGCTCGGTATATTTATTTTATTGTCATTAATTTTTGCCTTTTATTTAATTAATTTATTGCATGCTTATTAATGTTTACACCACGCAAGATAATTCATAAAATTGTTAATGAAGGCAATTTAATTTCAAATGATTAGTAACTATCATTCTAGAAAAAAAAAAAAAATAATAATAAAAAAAACATAATCAAAACTATTAGCGTGTAAAACAGCAAACGTTCTGTAACTATAAAACATTTATTTCAGTAAATAGTTAAAACTACATCAATAATACCCCACCTTTAAATTTTAAAGTCTATTTTTCATTCAAAGAAATAAAAAAAACAAAAAAAAACTGAATTAACAATCAATTTACTGTATGTCTAAAAAAAACCCTTAACTGCGGTAGCTATCTAAATAGGAGTTCATAGCACACTTTATAATATATTTTATTTTATAATATCATCATTTAATTTCAAGCTACAACCTACATTTATTTCTATGTACGCCCGCTAACATCACAACATTGAAACTGATACTAACATGTAAATATTTAGTTTGCAACTTCAAAATAAAAATATCTAGTATTATAAACACTTTTGTAAGAAGATGGAAAACATAAATATTTTTATTTCCCACCCAAAATATACGCATTGAATACTCACAATAAAACAACAAAGAAGATGTTTTGTTACACCGCACGTATTACAGCTCCCTCCCAAGTAATGTAATAAAATCTCAACAACTACAAAAGAGTAAATTAATAATAATAATAATAATAATAATAATAATAATAATAATAATAATAATAATAGTAATAATAATAATAATAATAAAACACAAAAACATACACCACCCCCAATTTTATTTATTTTTAAATAATATTATTAAACCAGAAACACCCAACCAAACCAATATTATCTTTTGTTTTCATATGGATATTTAAAATTATTAATGAATTTATTATAAAATATTATTAATTCCGCTTTTCGTCATTATTGACATAAAATTAAGGTAGATAATTGTTGATGTAATTAAGAATCAATCTTCCGTGACGATACTCATGAACCACTAAACGAACGGTTCCCTCCCATTCTGCCTACAACCCACTTTGCCTACACCCATTTTGCCTACAACCCAGTATGCCTACACTCAGTTTGCCTACAGTGTGAAAACGTGACATTCCCAGTTCATAGTGGGACAATCCCTATTATTTTATGTCTCAAACCAATATAAATATATAGAGGATTCGTCACGAGTATTTTTTAATATGGGAAATATCAACCGAGGCTTCGTTAACCTGTATTTGTCGAGGCTCTGCCGAGACAAATACAGATTAACAGGCCGAGGTTGATATTTCCCATATAAAAAAATACGAGTGACGAATTCTATTTATCATATCACTGTCAATTTTGTTTATTTTCCACTTAAATGATTAATAAACAAAACCCCAACGCTCGGACGTAACAATCTGTTATGACGTATGAATACATTACATGTCAATCACTCAGCTCGATAATAACGGTTTTTGTCAATACACCTGAAGGTTATCTATTCCTTTCTGAAACTAGGTTAAAAGAGCAGAAAACAAAGATTGTAGCTATTTAAACAATTTTAATACTAATTTAACAGTTTTATATATAAAACAATGAAATTATAATAAAATTAATGACAATAGCCAAATTTTTCAAAATAACTTTTTCGCGGCCATTTTGCCGAGTACTACGTTCATTGTCAGACATAGGCCTATCTACGCCACTGACCTATTTAAGGGCTTCATCGAGTTCAGTCTGAGTCTGTCGAAAATAAGTCTTCGTCGTTTTAGGGGGACAACAGGACTTTTAGGCTGAGCCACATTTATTACGATGTTGGCTTTAGAAAGAGGGTAAGACTGTTCGGTTCGTAATGTCCCCCGGTTTCTTTTTTTCATACACTGATATTGTAAAACTTGAAGAGAATTACATCGAGTCTTTGGGGGGGGGGGGGGGGGGTGGGGGGGGGGGCCCATATTCATGTATTGCGCTGGACTCCCTGATTGATTAGTGTAGATAGTTTCCCAAAAAATGCGCATTAGTCGTATAGAGGTTTTTTTGGCAGTATTCTTATTTTCATTTTCTGTAAGGGACATTACCACTCATCGTATCATATACTTCTACAAATCTACGAATTTGTTTTTGGGCCTGCCGGATGTGTGGCGTCTGCTTCGATGTCCGTGGATCTACCCTGTATCCCGCTGTTTTGCACTAACTAAAACGTTCTGGTGACAATTCAGCTTGAATCATAACTATATAATTACGGAAAGGTAGAGTTGTGCTTTGATTGTAGCACTTCCCTTTTTATCGATATTAAACGCTATCTCCGACTTTTTCAAAAGACGCATGTTTGTTTGTCAAACAATTTTGACAGGGGAATTGGTGAAATATGTTCTACGTTTATCGGTATTATAATTTGAATAATAAATGTAATTTGCAGACATACTTATGTTCTAAATATTGGTCATAACTTATGTCTCAAAATCCATATGTGAATGATTTAGAATGGGCGTGCCCCATGGCTATTCCTTAGTAGTGATATGATAAATTGTTATTATAATATAAGCACAATTAAGAGATATAATGAGGCAGGAAAGTAGATCATTGGGGCGTAGTGCGGCGCAAATGTGATTTCATCTCTCTTATGGTGATTAGTATTAGTCCAATGATTCCAATTACTGTGAGCTGTAATATGTGGACAAAAATGAAAGTGCCTTCGTTGATTCTTTGATATAGGATTTTTTACGTTAAACTTTTGTACAAACTATGTGTTTAATATGGGTGAGGTCATTTTATAATTTTTTTAATTATTTTTGTTGTGTAATGTTAATCGTTTTGATGAATTTCAAAAGTAGGTGTTTGTAATATTATTTTGTCATCGCTTATTTTTATATAGGGGAACCCATACATGGAATGCTCCAACGTTTTAACTGGGGATGGCATCTTTTATACTGAGTGTAGGCAAAAACTGGGTTGTAGGCCGGCAAAACTGAGTGTAGGGCAAAAGTGGGTGGTAGGCAAAAATGGGTGAAGGACACCGAATAGTGATGTGAAAAGTGGTGTTTGAAAACGATGTTAACTACGAAAAGCCAATACTTAAAAAAAAAAAAGACCAACAAAATAATACCCCCAAACCAACCCCCCCCTCCCCCACCCCCTCCCCCCCCCCCCCCCCCCCCCCCACCCCCCCCCCCCCCCCCCCCCCCCCCCCCCCCCCCCCCCCCCCCCCCCCCCCTCCCCCCCGCCCCCCCCCCCCCCCCCCCCCCCCCCCCCCCCCCCCCCCCCCCCCCCCCCCCCCCCCCCCCCCCCCCCCCCCCCCCCCCCCCCCCCCCCCCCCCCCCCCCCCCCCCCCCCCCCCCCCCCCCCCCGCCCCCCCCCCCCCCCCCCCCCCCCCCCCCCCCCCCCCCCCCCCCCCCCCCCCCCCCCCCCCCCCCCCCCCCCCCCCCCCCCCCCCCCCCCCCCCCCCCCCCCCCCCCCCCCCCCCCCCCCACCCCCCCCCCCCCCCCCCCCCCCCCCCCCCCCCCCCCCCCCCCACCCCCCCCCCCTCCCCCCCCCCCCCCCCCCCCCCCCCCCCCCCCCCCCCCCCCCCCCCCCCCCCCCCCCCCCCCCCCCCCCCCCCCCCCCCCCCCCCCCCCCCCCCCCCCCCCCCCCCCCCCCCCCCCCCCCCCCCCCCCCCCCCCCCCCCCCCCCCCCCCCCCCCCCCCCCCCCCCCCCCCCCCCCCCCCCCCCCCCCCCCCCCCCCCCCCCCCCCCCCCCCCCCCCCCCCCCCCCCCCCCCCCCCCCCCCCCCCCCCCCCCCCCCCCCCCCCCCCCCCCCCCCCCCCCCCCCCCCCCCCCCCCCCCCCCCACCCCCCCCCCCCCCCCCCCTCCCACCCCCGCGAAAAAACTCGAACCCTCTACAAAAAAAAACTAAACGACCCCCCCCCTCCCACCCCCCCCCACCCCCCACCAACAAAATCAAAACAAGACAAAAATAAATACGCTGTTTTCTATGATCCCATCGACTAACAATAATCGGATCGATTATTTTTCAGTCCTACTTTCGTATTCTGAAGTTTTCTTTCATTTTGTTCAATATTATAAATATCTCAATTAAAAAAAGCAGTTTGTCTAGCTTAACAACACCACTAAAGCACATTGATTAATTAATCATCGGATATTGAATGTCAAACATTTGGTAATTTTGACAAGTAGTCTTCTGAGGATACCTGCTTCATTTTTCCATCAGCAGCAAGGGATCTTTTATATGTACTTTCCCCACAGACAGGACAGCACATACCACAGTCTTTGATATGCCAGTCGTAGTGCCGTGGTTGGAACAGGAAAATTAGGTAAAATCAAGGAGGTCCAACCCTACAGCCAGAGCACCTGAGGATAACGTTCTACCCACTGAACTAAATCTCATTAGTTCAAAGATTCCATCATTTCTGTCTATATTATTATTGTATCTGCCTGTTTTTATAGAAAGGTTATTTGCAGAAAGGAATAATGTTCCAATGATCGATTATAATCGAAAATTGATCGGTTTGGCTCAACAGATGTTATGATCAGTTATAAAAACCCATAATCGATTGTGTAAGAAAACGTTCCTTCAGTTTAGATCATGGAAATGATGTAAATATCTTAGGTTTTGTATAAAGGGTTATTAAAATTAAATATACCATTTACAGGGTCTAGATCTCGGCGAAGATACAATAGGTGACTAGTCGTTATACTTCAAATCCCTGTTGTGTTTATAGGTTACGTCGCCAAACACTTTTATATTCTTAACTAACATCTAGTTATGCGTCCTTTAATTTTTTTGTAATTTATTAATATTATTTATAATACAATTTGATGATAATAGTTTGAAACCTTTATGTATATGTATATTTTACTTGTGTTATATATATATATAAAATTTATTAATATTATTTATAATACAAATTTGATAATAATAGTTCGAAACCTTTATATGTATATTTTACTTGTGTTATGTATGTACGTTCATTTTTATGTGGTTTATGTACTTTTATACTGTATTTTAAATTGCATTTTATTATTGTACATAAGGTGAGATTTTAATAAAATATCTGTCTATATAATTCTAACCGTTTGTTTAATCGTAAGTTGATCGATTATAACCGATGATCGGTGATGAAATTCAACACTAGCCGATAGTCTGCAGTCAAACAAATTGTGTATTTTAATTTATTACGTTTCTTTACACAAAACTGTAAGGTTACAAAAGAAACTAAGTTTGAACTAAGTGAAACACGAACCTTTAAAAACTGCCATTGCTTGATATATGATATAACCTTTTTAACCATTTCAGTAGGGTTTTTTTTACAAGTCGTTAGATCGAACCTCCTCGGCGGATCCTTGCTGCTAATGAAAAAAATGTATTGAGTTTCCTCTGAGACTACGAGTCAGAATTACCAAATGTTTGACATCCAATAGCCGATGATTAATCAATCAATGTGCTCCAGTGGTGTTGTTAAACAAAACAAACTTTAACTCTTACAATAGTATCTACAGCAACCTATACCAAATGTTTGACACTCAATAGCCGATGATTAATCAATCAATGTGCTCTAGTGGTGTTGTTAAACAAAACAAACTTTAACTCTTACAATAGTATCTACAGCAACCTATACCAAATGTTTGACACTCAATAGCCGATGCTTAATCAATCAATGTGCTCTAGTGGTGTTGTTAAACAAAACAAACTTTAACTCTTACAATAGTATCTACAGCAACCTATACCAAATGTTTGACACTCAATAGCCGATGATTAATTAATGTGCTCCAGTGGTGTTGTTAAACAAAACAAACTTTAACTCTTACAATAGTATCTACAGCAACCTATACCAAATATTTGACACTCAATAGCCGATGATTAATTAATCAGTGTGCTCCAGTGGTGTCGTTGAACAAAACAGACTTTTTTTTCTACAGCAACCTATTGCATTTAAATACCAAATTTGTGTAAAATTTCTCGGTAGGAAGAGACAATCACAACAATACAGCCAGAAATGACGGAATAATTCTGTCTTTGTAATATGAAACCGGCCTCGGTGGCGTCGTGGCAGGCCATCGGTCTACAGGCTGGTAGGTACTGGGTTCGGATCCCAGTCGAGGCATGGGATTTTTAATCGAGATACCGACTCCAAACCCTGAGTGAGTGCTCCGCAAGGCTCAATGGGTAGGTGTAAACCACTTGCACCGACCAGTGATCCATAACTGGTTCAACAAAGGCCATGGTTTGTGCTATCCTGCCTGTGGGAAGCGCAAATAAAAGATCCCTTGCTGCCTGTCGTAAAAAAGAGTAGCCTATGTGGCGACAGCGGGTTTCCTCTAAAAACAGTGTCAGAATGACCATATGTTTGACGTCCAATAGCCGATGATAAGATTAAAAATCAATGTGCTCTAGTGGCGTCGTTAAATAAAACAAACTTTACTTTGTAATATGAATGTCGTAGAAGAAGTAGCCTGTTCGTTTTACATTACTATAAGAGGCATACACATTAAACCAGATTATTACAATAAACCATCAACATTTAAACTGACTTAACTATTTTCTATTGGTAAGTTGGTTTTTAATGTCCCGTCTTTAAAATATAAAATATAGAGACGGTGGTTTTGTATTCACAGGAAATCATTCCCATTAAAAAAGATCTTGAACAAACAAACATAAAATATTATGAGACTCCATCATATGTGATTATCTGGGATAGAAAAAGTACACCCGAGGTGTGGAAATTTTCACCACCGAGTGGTATCCCATGTGAGTTAGAAATTTCTTACACAGCTTTCTTTCATGGGCTAGCTCTGTCCTATATACCTGAGGAGGAGAGAAAGAAACATCCACTGTCTTTGCCTTTTCCTCGCTCATTCACTAATATGTTGATAGTAACTAATATAAAATAAGTAAAAAAAAAACCCACACAAAAACCTGCCCGCCGTACTCGCTTTAAAAAAGTAATGAAAACCATGAATATTTTGTTTTAAATGGCCTAATGATAAAATAAGAGACTTACATACAGGCGTAAAAAGTCACCACTAATAACAAACACATTGGTCTTTATGAATATTTTATGTATTAAAAAGCAAACTCTAACAATACACATATATCATAATTTAACGATATGCCATAACTATTTGCATAGATACATTAAAATCAGTTGGCATTATGTTATACAATAGGTAAATGTTTATTCATGACTATTTATCTGCATAAACATTCTGGTCTTTGTAAACGTTTTTATGTATTAAAAAGCAAAAACAAACAATACACATATCTCATAATTTAACGATATGCCGTAACTATTTGCATAGGTACATTAAAATCAGTTAACATTATGTAAAACAATAAGCTGATGTTTATTCATTTATAGTTATTTGCATAAACATTCTGACCTTAATAAACTTTTTATGTGTTAAAAAGCAAAATCTAACAATACACATGTTATAATTTAAGGATATGCCGTAACTATTTGCATAGATATATTACAATCAGTTGACATTATGTAAAACAATGAGTTGGTGTTTATTCATTTATAGTTATTTGCATAAACATACTGGTCTTTATTAACTTTTTATGTTAAAAACAATTAACAATATACATATCTTATCATTTAAAGAGACTATCCCGAGTTTTCAGTCCTAGCAAGCAAGACGTCCGTTTGTCCCCCCCCCCCCATCCCCCCACCAAAATAAAAACAAATCTTACTTGTTCCCTGTTTTTAAAACACTATCTTACCGTAACATGTTTTAAATATAAAGTATTAAACGGATAAATACATCTGACCTGTCATGGATAGAACTCTCTGGCGAAGTCAGAGGTTGTGCCCTCGCCATGCGTGCTTGAACAGTTCTCTGATGGAAGCATGCCAAAAAATTACCCACACACACAATACATTTGGAATGACCTTTGGCTGAATTATTTCAAATTGTTTTGGTTGTTGGAAGAAATAATACATATGTACGTACGAAATTATTTTAGACACCAGTCGATATTGAGATACTACAACACACTGCGATGTCCAAAAATGCATTGATTATATAGAGATATTCATATACTAAGCCAGAAAATGTAAGTAAATTGTAATTTTAATAATGTAAAAAATATTTAATTTGCTGATTTTTTAAAAATGACTAATAACTCAAGATGCTCTCTTTAATGATATGTCGTAACTATTTGCATAGATACATTAAACTCACTTTGCATTATGAAAAACAAAAGGTAAATGTTTACAGAGTACTAGTTTTTTGCATAAGCATTAATACTATTAAATCTGCTGTCGTTATAATTAATACTTATTTACTACATTTATGCAATAGTTCAATGTGCAGACACGCTACAATGTATTTACACCATAATATAGTTATTTGCATAGAAACATTAACATTAGTTGGCATAATAATACTTATATACTATATTCATTCAATATTTATTTGCATCGATACATTACAATTAATTGACATTTAATAATACTTACATACTATTTTGATGCATTAGCTCTATGCATATAAAATACAATTAACATAATATTACAATACTGTCATTTGCATAGACGTTAATACATAACACTATGTAAAATAATGCACACTATGAAATACGTACCACACACAAATCTACGTTATTCTCACGTATAACAGGCGATCTTGACATATGACTTAATATCATAGGAAATTTTATTATGACGTAAAATGTCTGTTTCACTGGTGATCTTGACATGTCCTATACACGTGGTAAATTTCATTATGACGTAAACTGTTTCACTGGTGATCTTGACATGTCTTATACACGTGGTAAATTTCATTATAACGTAAACTGTCTGTTTCACTGCATGAGCCGAGTCGATCACCTGGAATTGACATTATAAGTCGAAATCAGCAGTACATTTCTTTTTTCTTTACTTCTATGCAACCCCAAACACACGTACTTTAATACTTTAGCAAATGAAGAAACTAATTAAGTCTACATTGTTTAAAATGTCACATCAATGCAATAAAGACGAAGATGGCCCGCCATTCCACAGACAGTTCGTGAAATACGGAAATGAAATATGCATCGGTTTAGGCCGATTCGGGTTCAGACTCGCGATGCCATGCATCCCTAAAGAAATGGGAAACGTCGGTAGCGACCCCGATCTGGGTCCCATGACGTGTCCGTGCGACTGTCCGGAGGGTGTCCCGGACAGCAGGGACCTGGCGAAGTTGAAGGAGCCGTCGCTAATCTGCGGAAACAACGACAACGGGACGGAGAGTGCTGACGTCGTTTTTAAATCGATCACTTTCGGTGGTGGGCTGGGGATCTTATCGAAAATGTCAAATTTCGTCCTTTTCTTGTCGTTTTCGCCCGTCTCGTTGCTATCAGTTTCAATTTTAATTGTTTTGAGCGATTCTTTCGAAGTGTCGAAACCGACACCCGAAACTGATTTGTTAGTGAAATTAACAACGGAGACGGATCTGGTTCCCATTATACTGTCAATGGTGAAACTTGCACGCGATCGACTTCCAGGGAGTGGTGTTGGTTGTTGTGGTGGTGGTGGTGGTGATGATGACGGGTGCGGTATTGACACCCTGCCCTGGAGAAAGCCCCCCGGCGGGGTGGGAGGGAAGTGGAGCTCAGAGTCACGTGTCGTATCCACAGACTCGCTGAAACCAGACGAATCTTCGTGGTCGAACGTACACCCCCTACCATTGCTTGTGATATCGGCAGCTACAACACCAATTTCGTCGTCACTTTCGTCGCCGAGGAAATCGTCGACGTCACCGTGGTTGCGATTGATATCGACATCACAAGAAATTCCGGATTCCGCGCTTTCCGATTTTTCGCTCGACGCGTCTTCGACTTTTCCCGCCGTCATCTTCACTCGCCGTTTCCGACGTCGGTAGTTTCCGTTTTCAAACATCTCCTCGCTATTGGGATCCAGGGTCCAGTAATTGCCTTTTCCGGGTTTGCCCTTCTCCCGCGGAACTTTGATGAAACAGTCGTTCAAACTGAGGTTATGTCTGATAGAATTCTGCCACCCTTGCTTGTTGTCATGGTAATAAGGGAACCGTTCCATAATAAACTGATAAATTCCGTTCAAAGTCACTTTTCTGTCCGGCGCACTTTTAATCGCCATGGCAATCAGCGCGATGTACGAATACGGCGGTTTCTGAGGTTGGTCCCGTCTCTGTAGATCTTCCAACATCCTCAGGGCGTAGGCGCGGTTCAGGTCCAGGGTGGGGTTGTAGTACAGCCCGTAGGGGTAAGGACTGGGCCCGTAAGGTCCGTACATACCGGCCATGGCGGAACCGTGACCGCCCGTCAGCGGTAAAAGATTTTCTCTGAATTCCATTGCACCTTGTCTATTTCATTCCTCCAACCACAAATCCAATCAATTGCACTGAGTGAAATGAGCGAAATTGAAATGAACAACAATTGCGAAACGCACCGTTACCGCTCCACGTAATGAATGAAATCGGCTAGCTCACGACAGTCTTAAAAACCAGTCGTTTTTCCCGCCTGCTCGCCTGGCGATTGTATGTTATTGTTTTTGTAAAAGTAGTTGACTTTCTGATAGCCAAATAAATGGAACAGCGAACAAACAGAGCAAAAAGTTTCTTTTGTCCTGGAGGTGTCTCTGCATGTCAGTGGCGCTTACGTTTCCAAAGCACTTACCGATAGCCCTCCAATCAAATCCGCGGATTCCTGGCGAATTGTTTATAAAACATTACTAACAATTATTCTGCCCACCCAAGATGCGCGGAAGATATTTATTTTGAAATTTCTAAAGGCGAAATTGACCACCCAAAACATAAACAGCGATTAGAAATTTTCTCTATTTTTTATAAACGCCCTCGCGTGTCTTTTTATCTAATTAAGCAGCAGTTTGATCATATCAGTTGCAATCTTAGAAGTGGGCAAAGGAAGTATTTTGACAGCAATAAGTCGGCGAATTGTCGAAGCTGTATCGGAACCCTTGTCGATTGCATACACATTTGATAACTTTTCGCGCGGGCTGGATGTACATTTCATTGAAGCGACAGCTTATCACGTTAAAAAAAATACAAGATGAAAGAAAGCCGCATGCTAAACAGTTATGACTGTTTGTAGTTGTTATGGATAAAACGAAATTATCGTGGATATATATACACAAGGGAGGAAATCCAAGTTCGCGATTCTTTGGGGTTTTTGCCATATTTATAACAAATTACTTTTATTATTTAAACAAAACTCGCATTGAAATTAAACATTCTAGAGGTGTGTTTTTTTGTGTATATGTTTTCGTCTTTTGGGAAGATAAATATGAACGTAAGGCTAACGTCACTGACTATACATGCATGCAGTTATTCTATTCAATATTGATGTGCATTTAATATATAAAAAAAATAATATATATACGCATGTTCCATTGCCATGTCAATTTGTTTTGTTAATCTTATGACATAGTTTGATGTATTGGCATAGTTACTGAAACATTGTTAGTTCTCAGTAGTATCTGTAAATGGTCTTATCTAATATCAATTTATTTTTTATCATACTGATTTTTATGTATTAAAAGGATTTTTTTTTTTTAGATTTCTGTTTATTAAATAGTTCTTATTTGATACTAATTTATAATACTGCTGGTTCCATGGCGATGTTTATTTGTTAAACAGTTTATATCTGTTTGTTTATTATATAATAATTTAATACCAATGTCATTTTTAAAGGTAGTTAAAAAAAAACCCCTCAAAAACATGTTTGTTTATTTATTGTCGTTATTTTCTGTCGTTGTGTGTTTATTCTAAAGCAGTAAGTCAGAGTTGGAGATGTTTATGTAATCGTGTTTCTTTACATGTAAAATCAGTTTCAGTTTAAATGTCCTCCCCCTCGTTTTATTTACGACAGTGTTGAAATGAGACATTGCACGTGGTGGGCGTGTACCAGATAAATTAAATGTTTATTCATGAGTTGATACGTTTCTCGTTGGTATTGTCAGCACGAGAAAAAGAGAGAGAGAGAGAGAGAGAGAGAGAGAGAGAGAGAGAGAGAGAGAGAGAGAGAGAGAGAGAGAGAGAGAGAGAGAGAGAGAGAGAGAGAGAGAGAGCAGCAACAACAATAATAACAAAACAAACATTTAACAGATAAAAACCAAAAAGACACAAAATTGATAATAATAATAATAATAATAATAAATATACAGAGATCTACTGAAATTGCTTTTTTACATTTATATTTATTTTATTTTTTAAAACCCATTCATATCTTATACCCCAAGATATCTTTAAAATATCACATAAGATGTGTGTGCGCGCGCGCGCGCGCGTGTGTGTGTGTGTGTGTGTGTGTCTGTCTATGTGTGTGTGTTTGTTTGTCTGTCTGTGTGTGTATGTACGTGTGCGTGTGTGTGTGTGTGTGTGTGTATGTGTGTGCCTGGCTGTGTGTGTTTGTCTGTGAGTATATATATATATATATATATATATATATATATATATATATATATAAAAATCACAGAGTAATTATAACATTTATATTTGAAATATATAAAAAAAACCAAAACAAAATATATATATATATGTGGTGTAACATCTGTGATTTGTATGTTCTGTAACATAATATATGTGTATTTTGTAACGACTCTATTTGGGGCGTTTGTATAATAAATATTGATTGATTGATTGATTGGTGTTAATAGTAGCTTAAACTGCATTTTATATGAAACAGAAAAGGTAAGTACCTATTAAACTAGAGTGAGCTGTTTAAAAAAAGATGAAAATTTTGATGAATACATCAGTTAAAAAAACAAAAACTGAACTATCATAAAAAAAAATAAACATCTGTGATAATCGTGTACTTGCTAACACGCGCACACACTTTGCCCGTCTTCAACCCGTAGGCCAGACCAATCTATAATTTGTGTGGTCTGCTAAGACTTGTGTATTTACTTCTCCGATTGGGGAATGCTGAAGCGGACCGACAGAAAGCAACACTACCCTGCTAAGTTCTTTTTCTAAATATTATCTGTACTAAGCCTGGCAATTCGCACAAGGTTTTTTTCTCCACTTCGTTAAATCCCATGTTAATATGCGATAGATATATGTGATTGGTATTAACCCTAAATATCCCAGGCTGGGAGAAGAAAAAAAGACTCATCGCCAACAGAGTTTGCTATGGAACCCGCAAGGTTTTCAGTTCGTAATAACAGAATGGCAGGCGAAAAGAAAATGTCGAAGGCCAGACAAGGGTGGTATGAGACCCTTGTTTATTTGTCGTATTGTGTAGAAATCGCAAATGTTTATATTATCTACGATTTGATGACGAAAACAGCGCGATCTCGCGATAAGCAATTGTTATGGCAGTAACCGACCCGGGACAAGATGGGTGGGTGGTACCTGGTGGGGACGAAAACAGAACAGCCGGTGGCCGGGACTAACGAATCTTTGAGTGCAATTCGAAACGAAGAAAATAAATCGACACCAAATGTTTATTTCACGTGTTAATGAACTGGAATTCGAGTAACTCTGGAGTTTTCCATTGCTGGTATGCTTAAAGGTTGTGGTACATGCTGTCCTGAGTACATGTTAAATTATTTGCTACGTAACATATGGTTATTATGACGGTGGGGGCGTGTGGGGGGGGGGGGGGGGGGGAGACAGAGACACAGAGACAGAGATACATAGAGACAGAGAGATAGATAGAAATATATAGAGATTGATGGAGATAGATAGATAGAGATATATAGAGATTGATGGAGAGAGATAGAGAGCGATAGAGAGAGAGATAGATAGCGAGAAATAGAGAGATATATAGAACGAGATAAGGAGATAGAGAGACACACACACACACAGAAGAGAGAGAGAGAGAGAGAGAGAGAGAGAGAGAGAGAGAGAGAGAGAGAGAGAGAGAGAGAGAGAGAGAGAGAGATAACCGCAACATAATCAATAATCGGCTGATGGTCAAAGAAAACATTAGCAATATTTTCTCTCTCTAAAAGTTTCATTATGTTTTAACAAGACCTTTGCTTATGTGTCACCATTTGTGTACAAATACACAAAGTATGTATTTATGGTTTGGTCATTTCATTTCAAGTGATTTTCATGCTTATATCTAAATAACATTAAATCACGCTGTCCTGGACACACACCTCAACTATCTGGCCTCTCTGCCCAAGACAGAGGGTTAGTGGTTAGTTGTTAATGGTTAGTGAAAGAGAAGTCAGTGTAGTGGCCTTACACCTACCCATTCAGTCATCAAAAACTCGTTCTGGGTGGAGGTCGGTATCGGGACGCGAACCAAGGTCTGTTTGGATGGGTCCAATGAAACATTTTTTAAATACTTAATTCTTACACATAGTTTTCAGGACCGTACCTAGCTAGGGTGCAAGGGGTGGGCTCGTTGCATCCCCAGAAAAATACGAAAAAAACCCAATTTTTTATTTGTTTTAAAATGCACTTTTGTCTACCTGGAGATGACTTTCTATTATTGCGTCATAAATCTTTTTGTAATCCCCCCCCCCCCCCCCCCCCCCCCCCGTTTATTTTAGGCTAAGTACGGCCCTGGTGTCAATAGTAAACTACAACAAAAATCGGTTTGATTATTCAGGTGACACGACAGAAACAAACAAGATATAAAGCCGTGGTATGTTAGAAAGATCCCAGCAATACAACGTCATGTTTGGCACAACATTTACACAATGGTGTCACAAGCAAATTGGCCTTGAATAAACCGTTCATGTGATTACAATTAATACTTTAACGGCGGCACTCGATGGAGTTGTATTTTTCTATTTTTGGAATCTGCCACGGGCGGACTGACGAATTATTTTTGGGAATGAGAATGGGGATGAATGAATGAGAGAGAGAGAGAGAGAGAGAGAGAGAGAGAGAGAGAGAGAGAGAGAGAGAGAGAGAGAGAGAGAGAGAGAGAGAGAGAGAGAGAGAGAGAGAGAGAGAGAGAGAGAGAGAGAAAACCTAAACAATGGCAGATGATATACTGCTTTACAATATCTTATGTTGTTATGCATAATGAACATTGAGAAATAAATATTTTTTATCATTCTCCCAAGTTGAAAATTCAGTTATTCATGAAAATAATTTTGAACATATTTTTAAAAACCTACAGATTAAATATATATATATATATATATATATATATATATATATATATATATATATATATATATATATATATATATATATATATATATATATCTAAAATCGGCCCACCAATCACAATAATGTATTGCCCCTCACTAGTGTGCTGTAGTTTTGGTTGCAAAGCCGAGATCACTCTCAAACAATCAAAACTTGCGGATCACGAATAAACGTTGGTGGGCTTTTCCCAGAAAACGACACAATACCGAAATGAACAACAGCGAACAATGGCGCGGGAAAAAAATATATAATATTGCAAAAGTATTTCCAAGCTCTTGAGGTTTGATGACGTTTAAAAGAATAGGCAGGAAAAACAACAGGTGTAGAACCCATTAATGGGGAACGGTGAAAGAAAGTATATACTTAATCACTGGTTTGCGCCCTTTCAAACACGAGGGCCAACAACGAATCTATTTCCCGCCGGTGAAAGAGTTCTGGCAATGTGTACAGTATGATGGCGCATTTCATTTATACCTCTCATAATATTTTTGTCCATGTGTATTGTATTTCATTGTTTTCCCGATGGTAACCTGACACCAATTGAAGTCACGTGTGTTTCGGTGTACATTTCAAGAAAAAAATACAAAGTAGTTGTAGATTTGAAAAAAAAAAAAAAGCAAAAAAAAAAACACCCACACAAAAAACCACGACAATCGTGATACATTTTAAGATACTCAATTTTAGCAGTATGTGTTTTATTATGAAATTACTGAACATTTGAAATATATCTAACAACATGTTAGATGTACATATCAAGAATAAAAGAAAACAAAACCCAACTAAAAAAAACCCAAAACCTAATAATAAATGATACAAACATACAAATAAAAAAAAAGACAAAAAAAAAAGACCCCCAACCCAACAACTACAATATGTCCCCCCACCCCCAAAGAATACAAATCTCCAAAACAACAACAACAGCTAATAAATAAAGTAATAAAGTAATAGCTTAATAAATAGTAAATAAAAAATAAACATTAAAAGTTAAAAATGAACTGAAATGAAGTAATGTGACGTGGCGTGACGTGGCGTGGCATGGCATGGCATGAAATAAAATGAAATAAAATGAAATAAAATAAACAATTAAACAAATACACACAAGTATTAAGTAATACTTTTTAGGAAAATGAACTAATGATAGATACAGTTTTTGAAAACCCCACAAAAACAAGTTGTATTATAAATTACCAGTGTGGAGCTGGACATTTGAAATATACGAATGTTTAGAAACATTCGGTGTAGATTTCTTGACAGGAACCAGTAATATGTATTACAAGAGGGCTCTGTAAGAGCTGCATAACGGTGGATTCCCGTCAAAGGTCTTTATTTAATTTTGTTTTGAAATGTAAATATTATGTACCTTATTGGGTATACCTGTATATTATATACTCTTCAAAAAAAGTAGGGGAACTCTAATAAGAATTTACAATTGCCAAAACTATACGGTATATTAGCTGTGGGGAATGGTTATATGATAATAGTGAATTAATTGGGCAAACATTACAACCGGTAGTTCAGTATTACAGTAGGATTTATGACCACCAAAGATCTTGAAGGACGATTGGGGTAAAAGTGAAATTTGAAAGTTGACGTTTTTTATCAGTAAATCGCAAATTGAAACAATAAAACTAACTAAAAACAAAACAATAACAACTATATGATCAACAGAATGAAAACGATTGACAGAAATAATGTTCCACATTAATGGACCTTTCTGGAAATTGTCAAAATCGAGAATGATACCCCGTGCACGTGTACGGAGCAACTGCGTGATGCATGTGCAAACTATGGAATGTGTTTTGGTGTGTTGATAAACAGACGTGAACGTCCTTTACTGGGATGTCTGTGGTCTAATAGTTGATATTAATATTTCAAGTTCCCCTACCTTTTTTGAAGATTATATATAGGATCGATATATTTGACTTATTTTAATCCACAAATAAATGTAAAATAACAAATAAATGTAAAATAGCAAAATATAACACTCGAAACTTTGGCATAGCAACTTTAAGAAGCAGGGGATACATTTTATTTTGAGCGTATATAGTAAACTATTGATTGATTTCAAATAGTAATATTGAGCTGAAGATGCTGGTTAGCACAATTCTGAAATATACACGTATCTAGAAATAGGCACGTAGTTGATATCTGAGTACTATTCGTTTAATGTTTAATATTCTTCGGACTTATTCGAGAAGGACAAGAATACATGTAAAATCTGACATTGTGGATTATATACTTTTTCTAAAAAAAGAAGAAGCTATAAGTTTGTTTAACGATGCTACTGGAGCACATTGATTAATTAATCATCGGCTATTGGGTGTCAAAGATGGACTCGTAGTCATCAGAGGAAACCCGCTACAGTTTTGCTAATGCAGCAAGGGATCTTTTATTTGCACTTTCCCACAGACAGGAAAGCACATACCACCGCCTTTGTCCGGCCAGCTTACTGTATATTTAAAGTTCCTTTCATAAATTATATTTATTTTCAATTGTATGTCGACTTACTTGAACAATATTATTATAATATAATGTACACATAGCTGCCAAAACGTGCAAAATGTCAGTATCATAAATTGAACAAGAACTGACATCTATTTCATTGTAATTGGAATTTAAAATATATATTATCATGTCGACCATAAATTACTTTGCTGGGGAATAATGATATTTATTATATCTACTAATATCAGGAAAATCGGAAGTTAACGATTCTGTTTTGAAGTTTCTTTAAAATTTCGTTCGTTTTCTCTCATTCGTCTTTCTTTAATTCGTCGATTGCTTCATTCATTCCTTCACCCATCCATTGTTTCGTTCATTTATTTTCTATTATTTAACTATGGTGAGACGCATCATTCTACTTGTGACAGTTAATAAATAAATAAATAAATAAATGATAATGGAGAATGATTGAATGAATGAATAAATAATGTCACTATTCGTAAATGTGTACGACACAAAAAGCGAACATATTGGTTTCTGGTTTTAAAAACCCCACCTAAATCGTGAACATAAATAAAACTCAGTCATTAATATTTCAAATGGAATGTTTTACAAACCCACCCATTTCTAGTGACCGGATATATATTTTAATGGCTAATATACATATACAAAAAGTCTAGACACAAGTTTTTTTTATGCGTGTGAAAAATACCAATGATAATATTAATTTTGCTTCATATTGAAATTTCGATTTTCAATTCAGTTTTCTTGTTAATTGACAAAGATGAGAATCAATTTCGACAAAGCTACTATGCGGTCTCTTTGATGTGTATTTTGCAATTGAGAGGTGAAAAAAATCTGCGTTTTTATTTCACCACTGCAACAATATTGTTAGAAGTGAAATACTAACACAAACATAAGGAAAACGCGCCAAACTTTCCCAAGAACATGACCACGTGATTAATTCACGAACACTGACCGACACAATGGGACAGGACGACTGAATTAGTTTTAACTGATCACGTGACGAGAAATCGACGACGGCGACATGTAACAGACACAGGTAATATTCTCACCTGATCAAAGCCGGAGATGGGAAGTGAATCTTTTTCTCACCTGAGCTAAGATCCCCGGTCGCGTTTTTGTGTTTCGTTCACGTCCTTTCCCACTTGTATCTTTTTTAATCGTAAGAGGCGGGCGCTGCGGTTTGTTTGGCCATTTGGCCGGCGCAAACATACCAAGCACCCGGCGATGTAAGGGGGGTGTTAGTTTAGATCGTTCAAAAGGTTAACCGAATCGTTCTTCCGCCGATCCTCCCCGAGTTAATGTCTATTTTTCTTAACACGTTTCTGCTTGCCGAGTAAAACTTATTCTGTTATCAGATTAACTTTGATGCACCGCCGAGGTTTATTTTGTCGCCCGAATGTTCTTTAGTCCCACTCGTTATATTTGATTAAAATAAAATTAACCACGACGGAAACGACCTGATTGTTATCTGAAATACTTGATTGTTTGCAGTTTTGATTTTAAAAATATTTTCTCTCTTTTGGGGGTTTTCGTTTTCGGCAATATTCACAAGTTAGAAGATAGAGCACAGTAAACACTTGGCGTTAGTGGCTGGAGTTTGGTAAACAGAAGTGTTTTGATAGAAAGAGTTCAAATGGTTTCAATTTGAAAATATGGTAAAATGTTCCTATGTAGTTTTGTTATTCGATAACAAACTGTTCACACAGTTTGATTTTATGTTTTTTTTTTATTAAATGTTTTTAAAGCGTGCTAAGTTTGGAGACAATGTATCTTTAGATTTAGATATATTAATAGATATTAGTTTTTAAATAGATGTTTTATTGTAAACTGAAAGAGAAAAACGTACAGTAGAAAACATTAAAAACCCCCAAAACTTAAAGCACCCAAAATTCAAAAAGACACCCCCTGAAACGGAAAGACACACTCGCCAAAAAGCCAACAAAAGCCCAAAGAAAAAAAAGAAGAAAAAAAAGTAATAATAATAAAAACGAACCCCCCTCCCCCCCCCCCAAAAAAAAAAAAAAAAAAAAACACAACAAAAAACCCACCAAAAAACAAAAACACCTCAACAACACCTCGAAGATTAACCGAGAAAATATACTTCAAATAATGAATTATAATATTAGTTTTAATTTAATGTGTTCCTCCAAATGTTTTAAAATGTTCACGTGCAACAGTGGTGACACGTATATAATATCTTATAGAACATTGACGCTTGATATAATTTACAGACTTGATGTATTAGATCAGAGCCGTAGGAATCGGGGGGGGGGGGGGGGGGGGGGGGTAAAGGCTGTATCCACTGAACCTGAGAATGTGCCCCCCTCTCCCCCCCCCCCCAGATAATATATATATTTATTGTTCCTTTGCGCCTGTAGATCATTGCAAAACCAGTATTTTCACACGTCAGTGTTATTGTAATCAACAAATAATAATAATAATAATAATAATAACAATAATAACAATAACAATAATAATAATAATAATAATACAAAAAATTCGAAATTCGTTTCACTCTCTTTCCGGGAATAAAATAATTAATACACTTCTCACATCAAAAATATCTTACAGAAATATTTTGAATACTAAATGTCATATATTTTACTTTTTTTTGTAAGAAGAATGTACATATATGTTTCAGGGGTGGGGGCTGTCTCTTTACCCCCCTCCCCCGTCTCCATCCAACGCTACGTGCGTTACTGACGTTCCAATTTTAGCAACGAACATTTTTAAACATGTATCTAATTATTATTTTATCAATTATCATCAAAGATTTCTTTATACTGATATTATTATCGATTCCATTTGGGATTAATTAATTCTGCCAATATTATGGAACGATTACTAATTTGTTTATAAAGCGCCAATAATCTTAAAGCAAACCGAACACTCAAGACAATACCGGATTAACGAAAACAGTACTAAGCTGGTAGTGTTTGTGTCTAGCTGCATGTTTGTTTGCTGTCTGTGTTTGCCGCACCAGTGCATACTTACAGGTGAAGTAAAGTTTATTTTGTTTAACGACACCACTTGAGCACATTAATTAATTAATTATCGGCTTTTGCATCTCAAACATTAGGTAATTCTGAGAAGTAGTCTTTACAGAATTTTCGTTTTGCTTTAGTAGCAAATGATATTTTATACGCATTTTTTCCACAGACATGACAGAACATACCACGGTATTTGATATACCACTCGTAGGGAACTGGCTGGAACCTAAAAATAAAAAATAAGCGAAAACAAATTAAAGTTAAAAAAATATATAATAGGCCTATCGGGGAGGTTTGTGGATTAGCTGGGTAATTTGTATTACTGACGTAGCCCAGTGGTAAATCGCTCGTCTGATGTGCGGTCGGTCTAGGATCGATCACCGTCGATGGGCCCATTGGGCTATTTCTCGTCCCAACCAGTGCACAACGACTGGTATATCAAAGGCCGTGGTATGTGCTATCCTGTCTATCGGGTGGTACATATAAAAGATTGTAGCGGGTTTTCTCTCTAAGATTATAATGTAAAAATACCAAATGTTTGACATACACTAACCGATGATTAATACATCAGTGTGCTCTAGTGGTGTCGTTAAACAAAACAAACATACAAATACCGACTGAGCTAAATATCACCTCCTCCATGATAAGGGGGAGAGGGTGTAGCCCAGTGGTAGAGCGCTCAAGGGATCACAGGATCGACTTCCCTCTGTGCACACGGGTTAATTGGACGAAGTGAAGAAATAAATGAAAATACTTTGAATCCAATCCAACCCTGCAATAATATAGACTGAGTTAAGTAATCTGGAATTATACCCTCCACCTCCCACAACATGACTTAAAGAATATTTTTAAACAGGTGTTAAATAATATTTCCTGACTTTTTTCTTAACCTATGGTCTATTTGAGTTCTTTGCTATGTGTATTTAAATAAATATTGTACATCTTACAGGAATTCGTAATCTAAAACACGATTTTTTAAAAACCTCGTAACGTAGTTATATTCATAAAAATTCCGAATGATTTGAAAGACCCGTGAGTAAGTAAAATTATTTATGTCAGTTTGCATACTGTCATAGAAATAATTATTATATGGAAAAATACTAGTTGAAAAATATGTTATGGACTGTAATAATCCGTCCCATCCTACAATTTTTTTGTATTTTTTTTTTTTGTAAATAATTTCGGCTTGGTTTGACTATTTCTGCCTGCAATTCAGAAAGAATCATGTCAGAAAAAGGTAACCTGTAATAAATTCCTTATAATGAAAAAGGCGTTCGCTGTGGGATGAACTATAGATAAAAATTTAATTAATTTCACATGGAGCTATATCTAAATATTATTTCTTAGAATTAAAAATAAAATACCAAATTGTAAACTACCAGTGCCAGTGCAAAGTATTGTAAAATATAAATTGGAAATAGAACAACAGTATAGGCCTTAACACAATTATTATATTTTTCACTTTATTTTAAAGTGAATTTAACGGGTATGGAGACAACGGACAAGAAATATCAATATTTACGTCTACCTGCCTTGTATTGGTTTAGCAATTTAGAAACGGACAAAGCTAATTACCGGCAAAGTAAGGATTGATTAATTAGGAAAGCTCAGAAGCAAATTGCTTTAAGTAATTTAGTGTTTGGGTAGTTCAAGCATTGTTCATTTGACAATCAAGGACTAGATTTGTAGTTTGCCTTTGGGATGTACAAATGACGATCACAGGTGAACAATAAGGTATTTACTTTGAAGTAGCCGACGCTAAAATCTTCCCATTTGTGATTTGTTTTTGTATAGAGAAAACAATGCTATTGTAATTTATTTCGATATTCAAGATCTAATTTCGCATCAATCAAAACATCGATCAAATTAAAGTGTTAAAAGAAATGCATCGTAAAGGTCTCTCTCTCTCTCTCTCTCTCTCTCTCTCTCTCTCTCTCTCTCTCTCTCTCTCTCTCTCTCTCTCTCTCTCCGTCTCTCTCTCTCCGTGCAAGCGTGCGTGCGTGAGTGCGTGCGTGCGTGTGTGTTAATGTAAACCTAAAAACAATCAGGAAAATAAATAAATTATATGAAATAAAATAAAAACAAAAACAATCAAACAAATAAATACCCCTCCTCTTCTCAACCCCCATGTCACATTTACTCATCTCTCTCTCTCTCTCTCTCTCTCTCTCTCTCTCTCTCTCTCTCTCTCTCTCTCTCTCTCTCTCTCTCTCTCTCTCTCTCTCTCTCTCTATATATATATATAATATATATATATATATATATATATATATATATATATATATATATATATATATATATATATATATATATATATATATATATATATATAAATAAATTCTGCAAAATTCTTTATTACAAACAGACTTCGTTTTACATGCGTTTGAAACTGAAAGTACTTCAGCCGCCTTTTGCGCCGTTCTGTTTCCCATTTCGACTTGGGTAACGGGACAGATTTGTTGTACTTTTCACACCACCTACTTGGCTAATCATAATATTAATTTCCGATTGCTGTCCACGTGACCTAGTCATCAAGACCCCCACGTCGACGTCACGCAATTAGCCCTAGACTTAGTTCACGTCACCTTCAACAGTCTGTTCCATTCTATTTCATTTATTTTTTGCTATTTCATAAAAACGACAGCTGGAGGGATGGGAGACAGCTATATGATAATTTGATTTTAACGAAGTATATGTGTAGTGTGTGTGTGTGTGTGTGTGTGTGTGTGTTGGGGTGGGGTGAGGGAGTTCTTTATCTTCAGAGTTGAGGTACCAGTATCTCCTTCCCACCCCCCCCCATTTTTGACCCTTATGACAAATTAAGGATGCAGCTCGCTGTCAGGACAACGGGAATTGGTAGAGTAGGGAACTACCCCCTTAACACTGAAAATAACAAAGGGAGAGAGTGAGAGAGAGAGAGAGAGATAGATGGAAATAGTATTTATGTTTCTTGCACACCCGTTGGTGAGAACATCATGCATTTAGTTGATAACACATGGTTTTTACACTTGTACGTGTGCTAACAATTTCAAGACATACGACTGGCTGCTCCTAGGTGATGACCAGGTCACCAATGCCATACATCCAATGAAAAACTACACGATGGAAATCGATTACATTGTGACGTACAGTTAACCTAACAATCATGAGTCTGTGCCGCGTAAGTTAGCTACAAGTGCAACGACTGTAAATAACGTTTAGTCGAAAAAAAGTTAAAATTTGCTTTAAATCGTTTTTTTTTTTTTTAGGAGATGTAAGAAATAGAATAATATATTCGTGTCCGTTAGATACCATTTATCTCACAACTCGTTGTTTAAAAACGTATCAAACTTGCATTCGCTCGTTAAATACATTTTAAATCAACGAGTTGTGATATAAATGGTAACTAATGGTCACTCATGTATTATTCTTTATATATCATGAACTCACTACATATATTTTAAGTATATCATGGATTGTTGATATAGAGAATACAACATGAGTGGCCGTTGTATACCATTTGTAACAACAAGTTGTTTTCAAACGTATTTAACGAGCGATAGTGAGTTGGATACGTTTTCAATCTAATTAAAATTAGCTCCACAATTACATGTGGATCTAATACCAGCCAGTTGGAGCTCATGTCCACCAATCAAAACCTTACTTGCGGAATCCTGCCAGTGATTTAAAAATAATTTGAAAACATTCCGAATTATCCTGAGGGTATACGACATGTTTCGTGTGAATTACGAATGCCTTAAAACATGTTTTATTTTATAAAATAAATAATTTGTAATGTAAAACTGAAGACTGATTTAGTTAGGTTTTTTTTATAAATAAATAAATAATTTTTAATGTAAAATTGAAGACTAATAACCCACCCCGTACGTATTGGTATGGTTCGCTGTAACACGGCCACTGAAATAGACTCGCCTGATATTTTTAGAATTTGTATGCTCCCAAATAACGTTATAAAAGGCGAAGTGTGATTGGTCAATATTTAAATTATTATTAACAGACGAAATGTTACCTGGACATTGGGTACTACGCAGTGTTGTTAGTTTTAAATCACTGGCAGGATTCTGCAAGTAAGGTTTTGATTGGTGGTGTTATATCCACATGTAATAGTGGAGCTAATTTTAATTAGATTGATACGTTTTTAAACAATCATATCTAACGAACACAAATGTAGTATTCTATTTCTTAAATCTTTTCCTACGTCTTTAACTAAAACCTATTTACGGCCATAGCGCTTATCGTTAACTTACGCGTCACGGAGAAATCAGTTTCAGGTGAAACTGTCGTAAGCTATGACGTCACTATGACACAAGGCCCATAGCTAGTAGTAATCATAGTGCTAAGATAGTTTCGAAAATATGGTGACTGGTCATCACCTGGGAGCAGCCAGTCGTATGTCTTTAAATTCGTATCATACGTATAGGTGTTAACAGTATGGGTTATCAAAAATAACGAATGGTGTTCTCACCAACGGGTGTGTAAGAAATGCATAGTACGTATTATTATAGTATATACATATGTACATGGTGGAATTAGCATAATTATGTGTATTGCAGACCTGTTTTACGTATGTCACGGGTTGATTATTATGTATATTACAGGCATGTTACATATATAGGGGCGAAACGTAGCCCAGTGGTAAAGCGCTCGCTTAATGCGAGGTCGGTCTAGGATCGACTCCCGTCAGTCGGCGCATTGGGCTATTTCTCTTTCCAACCAGTGCACCACGACTGGTATATCAAAGGCCGTGGTATGTGGTATCCTGTCTGTGGGATGGTGCATATAAAAGATCCATTGCTACTAATGAAAAAATATAGTTTCCTCATTAAGACTATATGTCAAAATGTTTGACATCCAATAGCCGATGATTAATAAATCAATGTGCTCTAGTGGTATCGTTAAATAAAACAAACTTTATTACATATATAATACACACGGGCGTATATGTACGGTATATCACGGACTTATCGCATGCATTACATTTATGTCACGGACTTACTACTGTGTATGTGTTATCTTTACCAGGCACACACAGACGGACAGACGGACAGACACAGACATAGGCAGACAGGCATACAGACAGACATACGGACAGACCTACAGACAGACCGGCCGGCCATCCATCCATCCATCCATCCATCCAGGCAGGTAGGCAGGCAGGCAGGCAGGCAGGGCAGACTTTGAATATGTTAATTCTAGCCAGTATCTTTGACGTTTAACACGTAAACCCCCACCAAGATGTCTTTCAGGAGTTACCTCTTATCTCAGAAATTTACGACATGCAAAAGGAAATGGCAAACAAAACGAGACTGGCAGCCGTAATTAGTGACGTCAGGGTCACGGGGTCACCCGATGCAAAACGTCACAAAACAACATTTTTTACTTTTTAAAATAACTATTTCAAGACCTGATTCCTGATATGTAAATACTAAGTCTGACGTTTGGTTACTGAACACGCATGTTACAAAACAACAACAACAATAGCCATGGTATGTGCTATCCTGTCTGTGGGACGGCACATATAAAAGATCCCTTGCTACTAATAGAAAAATGTAGCGGGTTTTCTCTCTAAGACTATGCGCTATTTCTCGCTCCAGCCATTGCACCACGAATGGTATTTGGGGACTGATGTGAGATCGGCCTGGGATTGATCCCCGTCGGTGGACCCATTGGGCTATTTGTCGTTACAACCAGTGCACCAGGACTGGCATATCAATAGCCGTGGTATGTGCTATCCTGTCTATGGGATGGTGCATATAAAAGATCCCTTGCTGCTAATCGAAAAGAGTAGCCCATGAAGTGGCGACAGCGGGTTTCCTATCTCAATATCTGTGTAGTCCTTAACCATATGTCTGATGCGATATAACCGTAAATGAAATGTTTTGAGTGTGTCGTTAAATAAAACATTTCTTTCCATCCTCTAAGACTATATGTAAAACTTACCAAATGTTTGACAACCAATAGCCGATGATTAATAAATCAATCTACTCTAGTGGTGTCTTTAAACAAAACAAACTTCAACGATTAGGGGCGCAAAACGCTTGACCGAGTAGCGTCTGACGATCGAACTCTCGCAAAAAATCCATTCTCTCATTGAGGTTTCCTGTCCCAACCTGGGCTCTCCGACTTATATATCAAAGGCCGTGGTATGTGCTGTCATGTTGTTTGGAAATTGCATATAAAAATCTTTCTGCCAATGCAAAAATGTATCGGGTTTTCTCCGAAGACCAACGAGGAAAGATATACAAATAATTTGTAGACGAAATGTGATAGAATCATTTTAATTTCACCTTGAACTTATCTTGAAGTTTTTACGAGATACTGATTTTTACTCGAAATTTTAATTAATTTCATTTCATTTCAACTTATTTTCGTGCTTATATCCAATTAAGGTTCAAGGACGCACACCTCAGCTATCCAGGCTGTCTGTCCAGGACAGTGGGATAGTTGTTAGTTGTTAGTGGTTAGTGAGAGAAAAGAGGATGTAGTGGCCTTACACCTACCCACCGAGTCGTTAAAACCGGATGGGAGCTGGTACCGGGCTGCGAACCTTGTACCTACCAGCCGTATGTCCGATGGCTTAACCACGACGCCACCGAGGCGCCACCAATTTTTTTTAATATGCTTACCTGTGATACTTAGACTTTTGCACAGCTCTTTACACTGTGGTTTTAACTTGATTTCAGATTTTTTTTTTTTATTGATGTTGATCATTAATTAATTTCCATATTGATCATTGTGTGACACCCATTAGTCGATCTATTTGTGGGCTGTAGTGTCGCTAAACATTTCTCAGAAGATTATGTGTCAGAGTCGCCAAATGTTGGACATCCAATAGCCGATGAATGAATGAATGGATGAATGGATAGATGAATGAATGAATGAATGAATGAATGAATGAATGAACGGACGGACGGACGGACGGACGGACGGATGGATGGATGGATGGATGATGGATGGATGGATGGATAAATGAATGAATGAATGAATGAATGAATGGATGGATGGATGGATGGACGGGTGGGTGGGTGGAAGAATGAACGACACACCAGCACGACAAACACACCGGCTATTGGTTATCACACTAAGATAAGTGCGTAAATGAAAATAAAAAGTCAAGAGTCAAATAAAAACACAGTGTAAAGAATTGTGCAGAACATTACAAAATATCACAGATACGTAAAATTTAAATTTAGAATAAATTTCAGTAACACGAAGAAATTTGCACAAAGGTTCAGGATGGAATCGAAATCCAATAGCTGATGATTAATAAATAAATAAATGTGCTCTAGCGGTGTCGTTGTACAAAACAGGCTCGTAGCCAATGGGGGGAGATCTGTCGACCCCACTACCTGTGACTTTTTTTTTTTTTTTTTTTACAATATTCGTCAACGCAAAATTGCAACTCGGGCCCTCGTGTGAGGCACCATAACCCTAAACGACACACACCCCATCTCAAAATTCTGGCCACGGGCCTGCAAAACACACTTTAACGTTTTGACTGGTTCCCGTCCATGTAAAACCTATTAAGCGTGAAAACCAGTCTATCTAGCGGTCCGTAACGTCACAACTCTCTCGCGTCACTCGAACTCGAGGTCGACAACCGCCGGTTCAACAATGGGCTGAGGTGTCGTTAAGAAAAACAGTCTTTTCATTTTCTTCGAAAGAATGAGAAATATCAGAACTTAAACACACACATACGGACAACCGCTTTACCGCCATTTCTTTACTTTAACAACCGATCTTGTCACCCTATCTGGAATTCATCCGCCTCCAGTGTGTGGTAAGAGCACCTGCCCCTTAAAGTAATTCCCAAGTCAACATTTCTATTAGCTAATCACAACCGGCTTGTAAAAGATAATTATTTTGCACTTGAACGCTCTACGCATGCTACCCCTGGCAAGCGCCCATCGACAGTTTATTTCAAGTCTCGATTGACTGGCGTTTTCACAAGTATACATTTTAAAGTGCTGTCATTTGTAAGTTTTTCTGTTGTACATCAAGTGTTTCAAGTGTATGTATTTTTTTTTTTTTTTATGTGTTTGTAGAAAATTTAAAGGCGTAATCTCGCCTGGGGTGGGGGGGGTGGTGGTGTTGGGGCGCTGGGGGGGTGAATGGGGGGGGGGGGTGCAGGGGGGCGCTGGGGGGTGCAGGGGGGGGGGCGCTGGGGGTGCAGGGGGGGGGGGGGGGGGGCGCTGGTTGTCATGGGAGAAAAAACCAATGAGAGAATGTGTCCACCGAGAAGGTTCGATCCTGTGAACAAAGCACACCAGGCGAGCGCGCTACCCACTGAGCCAGATCCGGCTTCTCGTTTAGATACAATGTTCACTCTATTATCACCGGATGTATCAACTTATTACGAACTCGGGTCGTTTTCTCCACCGTTTGCTGTGACAATCTATAATATATATAATACACTTGTAAGGCCTTTCTAATAGTTTCCTTCTGATCGTTTTCCCTCTTTTGATCTGCACTGCCGACGGCCATCTTTGTACTTACCTACGGCGGCACAACACAAGGACTATTTTTAGGCTCAGGCCCAGTCGTCTACCGTACACACATCGTGATACATATTGCGTTATATAGATGAATTCCATAAAGGAAGACTTCACGAGTGCGGCCATCTTTGTGGTCACATGACTTAACACAGAAGTGGCTATATATACGGCGGCCGTGTTTATTGCCTCGCTGAAAGCCCAGGGTAACGTCTCCACACATATTCCAAACTTTCTCGTGTTAAGCATGGGTAACGCTAATGTATTATAAAACATAGCGGTGTATTTATTTATTTATTTATTATGAAGGCAGATTACGATATTCGTTAATAGCGAAAGCACACGGGTTTGTTAGTGTTTTGCATAAGTCGACCCCCCCCCCCAAAAAAAAAAAAAAACAAAAAAAAAAAACAACAACTAAAAACCAAAAAAAACCCAGGAGAGCAAAGATTGCGGCTTTAAAGATGTAAATAGTTTATTGAATCAATTATTCCTTAACAACAGGCTCTCAGTCTCGCGTACATGTAGGTATACAAACACACTAGAATAGAAACTCGAGTACTATTATTTTGGGGGAAGATCTACTTTAAAATATTTGTTTATTGAATTACCGATATTTCATCACAACTAATACGTCAGCTTCGTATTGTTGCATAGATAGGCAAACACACGCAAGGAAGTTTTCGAAGTACATATGCCCTGATCGCTTGTCACGTGACCTTCTCTAGATCGTTTGATGTGCTCTTTTTATGACCTAAAAATAAATAAAAAATCATCCTCAATATAAATTTTATACACTAAATTGCTCTGAAAACATTGTGTGTCTGAGCATTATTTTGTTTTGTATTCGTCATTCACAATATACAGCGCTAAATTGTCCTGAAAACGCGTCTTTGTTTAAAGATTTTACCGGATCCCCCCACCCCCATCTACAGATATCACTAGTACCTTTTTAGAATTTTGTGACCCCCTTTACAAATTCCTGGATCAGCCCCACCATGTGTTCAATTTCCGCACCCCCAAATCCCCTACAATACCCACCAGAAACCCCCCAAAACGAAACAAAATAAACAAATAAAACATCCGCCCCCCCCAAAAACCCCAACCCCCCAACAAAAACACCCCCGCAAACACACCCAGCAAGAACACCCCTCCACAAAATCAGCAACAAAAAACCCCAACAAATCAAAACAAACTAAAAAACAACAAAATCTTGAAACACAATAATAATAATAATAATAACAACAGCAACAACAACAACAACAAGCAGCAACAACAACAACAAAATGAACAATCTCTTTATTATGTTAGTTTCTTGGTGACGCACAGATAGTTTAAATTTGTTTTGTTTAACGACACCACTGTAGCACATTGATTAATTAATCATCGGCTACTGGGTGTCAAACAAAGGGATCTTTTATTTGCACTTTCCCACAGACAGGAAAGTACATACCACGGCCTTTGATCAGTCGTGGTGCACTGGTTGGAATGAGAAAAACACCAGTCAGTTGAATGGATCCATTGAGGTGGTTCGATCCTGCGACGCAAGCACCTGAGGCAAGCACTCGACCGACTGAGCAGAAACCCGTCCCCGCACAGATAGATACATATGCATAATAATATGTTGTATATTACGTTTGTAGACAGATACTTAATACACAGTTGAAAACCCACGTTTCTATTATTGATGAAGTATTATTTATCGTTTTAGATTTCTCGTTGCCTCATGTATATAGGATTTTTTAAAAATCCACCCACGAACCTCTCCCCTCCCCCCGAAAACAACAACCCCTCCCCCACTCCCCCCAAAAAACAAAAACACCCCCCTCCAAAGAAAAACAACAACCGAAAACAAACAACGAAAAAAACTAAAACGATGACTACAACAAAACGAACCCCCCCCCCCCCCCCCCAACAACATCCACCCCACCTCATCCAATACCTGTTATGAATGCAGTATAAAGAAAACGTTGACACCAGTACAGCATCTCCAAAAATGTCAGTACAGTGTTCAGCAAAAATGCTAATGAAAACCTTGCTAAAATCTCTTAAATGGTAAGTGACCACCTTTTGTCTTGCAGGTAGATTAAACATGATGTTCTGCATCTTTAAAAAAAGAAAAAAGTACTGCCTGGGTATATTAATTTTATTAGTAAACATTAACATTATCGGTACTAGGAATTGATTTGGTACACTGGAACCTATAAAATGCATTCACTCACCATTAACGATCCAAAACTTGAAACGACTTCTGCACCCATCCGTTTTGTTTAATGACTCCTATAAGGTTGATCACCATTATTAATTCCTCCAATACAATTCAATACAATTTCTATGTCAGAATATATTTGTGAAAAACTAAGTGATAGCCAGTTTTATAGAGTATTCTCCATTGACAACTACCTTGCAAAACATCAACATGGGTGGACCACGAGAAAGTTCAGTTAGCCATCCTCATGCGAGAGCACCGCCTCATTTTGGAGTTACACAAGTGGCTGCATACCAGTTATTTTCAGTTAGTACCAAAAATAATTTTAAAAATTTAACGACACCACTAGAGCACGTTGTAAACACAATAAGTAACATCAAACCAACAATAAGTAACATCAAACCAATAGCCTCCTTGTTATCATCAAAAACATATTTCAAAAGGCGCATCAGAATTTTATAGTTTTTGTTAAACGAGGAATTGTTTCCTAAAGCGGACTGTATTAAGCTTTTACAACAAGTAACGGCACGACAGAAAGGTAGTATGATGCCTTAAAACATATTGATTTATTAACCATCGGCTATTGGATATCAGACATTTGAATAATTCTCAAATATAGTCTTAAAGGAAGCCTTCTGCAGGCACAGCGGAAGCAAGTCCACATTGGGAGGGGCTGACTGAGATCGAGTGCGCAAAGCACAGTTTCTAGGGGATTTCGAGGGTATTCTCCACCTACAATTTTTAAAACTAGATGTCCTGAAATGCAATTTCCTGCATTTTACAAGTAAAATTCATTTCTGCCTTAAGATTTATTACCAGTAATATTTTTTTATCCAGAATTATTGGAGGGGCTAGAGCCTCCCCCCCCCCCCCCCGCTCCGCTGTGCCTGCTCTGCATTTTTCCTTAAACAATAATGGATATTTTATATACATACACCTTCTCACAGATAGGACACAAAAACATGACAACATACTTTGTATCTTAACAACTACCCATTAACCCACTGTCCTGGAAAGACAGTCCAGATAGCTGAGGTCTGTGCCCAGCATATCGTGCTTGAACCTTTACTGGGTATAAGCACGAAAATAACTATAGATGAATGAAGATAAAGATAACAAGATAAAACTTTGAAAATATTCCACATACGGAACTAAATGCAAACCATGTTACATATTTGTGCAAACATCATTCTATTCTAATGACTAAACAAGGACTAATTATTGTCAACACGTGTATAATCATGAACAAACATGCATACCGCACCAGCACAGGCAGGATTCGCTCATTTTAATTCATTCATTCTAACTTATGTTCGTGCTTATATCCAATTAAGGTTCAAACACACTGTGTTGGGCACACACCTCAGCTATCTGGGCTGTCTGTCCAGGACAGTGGGTTAGTTGTTAGTGGTTAGTGAGAGAGAAGAGGGTGAAGTGGCCTTACAACTCGCTCTGGGTGGGAGCCAGCACCAGGCTGCGAACCTTGTACCTCCCAGTCTTATTTATGCCCGATGCCTTAACCAGGACAACACCGAGGCCGGTAAAGCTGAATTTTAGTTTTGCATAATAAATATAATGTTTTCTTGCGTACTCATACTTGTAATATAAATAGGTAATTATAGAAAGTAAATTATGCATATAATTTGACACGTTGAGTATTAAACGAATGAATGAATGAATGAATGAATGAATGAATGAACAAACATTCTATCAGTCAACTGTCGGACAACATCCAGACATTCGGGCACTGGACGTCACGGACATGCCACCCGTGCGGACCACACTGTCGACTGACGACAGACCTACGTCATCGGCGCGATTACACGAAATAAGGTTCATGGCGGTAACGACACAAACGGGCATAAAAGTTTGTGTTACAAATATTTAGCTACGGCTGCTGGAAATAAAAGCCGCGAGCTTAAATATTTAGCATGCACGTCTTTTTATGATCCGCTACCGAGACGCCATCTGTCGTCAGATGGGGTAATCAAAGTGAGAAAAAACAAACGCACGAATCAGCGTGCTGACAGCGTGAGACGGCCAAACACGTTGATAAGAGGCCACCAACAATAAAATCAGCATCACTTTCTCTGACCAGTGCACCCAGATATACGGCCAAAATCAGCATCACTTTCTCTGACCAGTGTACCCAGATATACGGCCAAAACCAGCATCACTTTCTCTGACCAGTATACCCAGATATACGGCCGTACGGGTGAGCTTGGTTGGACAGTGGCAGCGCCGGTTTCTGTGGCGTAGGGTGGCTGGTTCGAATTCCATTACCGGCTCCAGTTTTTAGTGTCGTGGTGCTAGGGAGTGTAGGTGTAAACGATAGACCAACGTATGTCTGTCTGTCTGTCTGTCTACCTCCACCCTCACTGTCTCCCTCCTCTTCGAGCTCTGTCTCACCCCCCCCTCTCTCTCTCTCTCTCTCTCTCTCTCTCTCTCTCTCTCTCTCTCTCTCTCTCTCTCTCTCTCTCTCTCTCTCTCATTCCTTGTCTCGTTTTGTTTCTGTCTCCGTGTCTCTCTTTCCTGTCATTCATTGAACAATATAAAAAGAAATGTTTTATTTAACGACGCACTCAACACATTTTATTTACGGTTATATGGCGTCAGACATATAGTTAAGGACCACACAGATATTGAGAGAGGAAACCCGCTGCCGCCACTTCATGGGCTACTCTTTTTCAATTAGCAGCAAGGGATCTTTTATATGCACCATCCCACAGACAGGGTAGTACATACCACGGCCTTTGATATACCAGGCGTGGAGCACTGGCTGGAACGAAAAATATCCCAATGGGCCCACCGACAGAGATCGATCCCACACCGACCACGCATCAAGCGAGCGCTGTACCACTGAGCTACGTCTCGCCCCTTACAGAAACATCTACGGAGGTTAAAACAAATAAAAACAAATGCAAACTATAAAACTTTCTCTCACTCTTGCAAACCAATATTAACATCTACCATAAACAGCCCAAATTGCAAAAGAAATGCAAAAAAAACCCCCAAAAACCCAACACCTCAGAATATTGCAAACACGACTATTCAATAGCTATTGAGAGAGAGAGAGAGAGAGAGAGAGAGAGAGAGAGAGAGAGAGAGAGAGAGAGAGAGAGAGAGAGAGAGAGAGAGAGAGAGAGAGAGAGAGCACACACACACAGATACATACAGAGAGCTAGAGAGACAGAGAGATACACACAGAGAGAGACAGAGAGAGACAGAGACATACAGAGAGACATACATACAGAGAGAGAGAGAGAGAGAGAGAGAGAGAGAGAGAGAGAGAGAGAGAGAGAGAGAGAGAGAGAGAGAGAGAGAGCGAGAGAGAGAGAGAGAGAGAGAGAGAGAGAGAGAGAGGGAGGGAGAGAGAGAGAGAGAGAAGAGAGGTTGGGTTCAAATTCCTGTACTGGCTTCAGCGCAAACTGAAAAAAAAAAAAAGCTAGAGTTTGTGTTATCGACACCACTAGAGCACATTGAATAATTAATAATCAGCTACTGGACATCAAACATTTGGTAATTATGGCACGTAGTGTTCAGAGGAAACCCGCTACATTCTTCCATTAGCAGCAAGGGATCTTTTATATGCACCACCACAGACAGGACAGCACATACCACGGCCCATGATATATCTGGTACTGGTTGTGACTGGAAAACACCTAACAAGCCCGTCGAGTAGGTTCGATACAAGCAGATTGGGCGAGCGCTCTAATGAGTTATCTCCCCCTCATTCCATACAACACGACTAAATGGATCGTTAGATTGATTTGGAAAATAATAAGCAACGTGGTATGTGTTGTCCTGTCTGTAGAAAGGTCACAGCATATTCCTACTGCTATACTAGTGGCTGGAATATCAACAGGAACAATAAATAAATAAATAAATAAATAAATAGATACATACATACATACATACACACATAAACAAACAAACAAAGAGGAAAAGCCAGGAAAACAACAACAGCAACAACAACAACAAGAACACATATCATCATTACTTGTCCCAACCAGTGCCCCACGACTGGCATATCAAGGGCCACATAAAAGCGCATATGAAAGATTCCTAGCAGCTAATGGTAAAATGTAGCGGGTTTCTTCAAAGACTACTTAATTATGTCAGAAAATTTACCACGTGACATAAATTGTTTGATATCCAAAAGCCGATGATTAATAAATCAATGTTTTCTAGTGGTGTCGTTAAACAAAACAAACTTTATTTTACTAGTATGAAGAGAAATATTTATCAAGTACTAAGTATCTCAATACAGGCTTTCATACATTATGGTTCGTGTCAATGAATTCAGCAAGACAACAGGAGTAACTTCCCCTTGACCGAGAATTAACGTATTACTGTGCCGAGGACGGAAACAGATAAGAATGAGATTGAATCGATGTCCGTGAACATCTAATCGAATTTTTTTTTTAAATATTTTTGTTTTGTTTAACAACACCACTAGAGCACATTAATTAATCAAACTTCGGCTATTGGATGTCAAACATACAGTAATTCTGACTCGTAGTCTTCAGGGGATCCAAGGGAAGTCCAGGGGGTCTCTCCTCCCCGCTAAAATATTCAAGTGCCCCCATTTTTCCTTTTTTAAATCTGCTTTACTTTGGGATGCCCTTTTAACGAGTTGGCCCATGTGCCCTTTTCCCGTTAGTCCCCTCCAAAATATTTTCGAGATCCGCCCCTCATTTATATATGCCCTTTCCTCGGCACATTCCACGGCCTTTGATATACCAGTTGTGGCGCACTGGTTGGGTCGGGGAAAAAATCAGTGGGTCGGCTGAGGAGATTTGACACTACGACCATGTCACCTCAGGCGAGCGCTCTACTGACTGAGCTAGACCCCCCCCCCCCCACACACACACCCCTTACACTCCCCGCACACGCAGAATACAGAGAAGCAGAAAGAAGACCTATAATAAGTGCGAGTGCGAATAATTTTTACATGCTCATATACCACTAGAGTTTCGAGCATGTCCGTCCCGGGGCCTGTCTCAGGATAGCCAGGGGTTTGTCCCGGGACAGACCCTATAATAAGACAAGTTTACTGAAACAAGTAAAGAAGTAGAAGTTTTGAAGTACCTACCAGTTAGTTAAAGCAATTTCTCTTCATTAATAAATAATGATAACAATAACAATAAATTTAGCTAAAACATTAAAAAAAAAAATAATAATAAGAAAAGACAAAAAAAAATCCAAAAAAAATCCAAATGATAAATATTATTTCACGAAATGCAATATTTTGTTTTATTTTATTTAGCATTACTTTTACCGGTGTGTTTGTGGAGATAATACTAATTATATGTATGAGTGAATGAATAAATTAATGAATGAATGAATGAGCTATCTTATCGAAAATCCAATGAATTAGATAAATGAAAGTATGGATTTTATGGACGAATGAATCAGTGGGTGGATGAATGAATCAACGAATGACGATGAATAAATTGATAACTGAATCAACTGACGATATAAAGCACAAGAGGCGAAGATAAAAATAATGTGCAAGTGGTAATACAAATAGTCAATACAGACTGAGTGGTCCTGTAGACTGGACAAAAAAGTAAAGTTTGTTTTATTTAACGACGCCACTAGAGCACATTTATTTTTAATCTTATCATCGGCTATTGGACGTCAAACATATGGTCATTCTGACACTGTTTTTAGAAGAAATCCGCTGTCGCCACATAGGCTACTCTTTTTTACGACAGGCAGCAAGGGATCTTTTATTTGCGCTTCCCACAGGCAGGATAGCACAAACCATGGCCTTTGTTGAACCAGTTATGGATCACTGGTCGGTGCAAGTGGTTTACACCTACCCATTGAGCCTTGCGGAGCACTCACTCAGGGTTTGGAGTCGGCATCTGGATTAAAAATCCCATGCCTCGACTGGGATCCGAACCCAGTACCTACCAGCCTGTAGACCGATGGCCTGCTACGAGGCCGGTTGTAGACTGGACAATTTTGCTATGGAGAATACTGTGTAAGTGGCCGTTAGATACCATTTGTTTTACAACGATTAGTTTCGAAACGTATCTAGCGACTAAATACATTTTTAAACAAAGGGTTGTAAGATAAATGGTATCTAACGGCCACTCATGTAGTATTCTCAAAAGGACACAAATGTAGTATTCTATTTCTTACATATCCTTTATACAAAGATGAGGTCAAAAAGAAATTAAAAGTTTTTTCCAACTAAAACTTTACAGCGCTTGTGTTCAAAGTTATAGGACACATAACAATCGATTTTCGTCGAGTTTATTTCATTAGATGGTATGGCTGTGGCGACCTGGTCATCACCACGGAGCAGCCAGTCGTGTGTCTGTAAAATCGATATAATAATATCTTTTGCGACAGTTATAAATTTTATTATATATTAATTTTCATTTTTCTACGATCCCTTCCAAACATCCCCCAAAGTTCCATTGGTATTCCGCCTCATGTCATTGGCTCGTTCCAGCCAGTGCACCACGACTGATATATCAAAGGCCGTGGTATGTACTACCCTGTCTGTGGGATGGTGCATATAAAAGATCCCTTGCTGCTAATCGAAAAGAGTAGCCCATGAAGTGGCGACAGCGAGTTTCCTCTCTCAATATCTATGTGGTCCTTAACCAAATGTCTGACGACATATAACCGTAAATAAAATGTGTTGAGTGCGTCGTTGAATAAAACATTTCTTTCTTTCATGTCATTGCCCCCCCCCCCCCCAAATGGATTATCTGGATCCGCCACTGAGTTAGACACCAAACACGCAACGCTCAACTAAATGAGGTAGGCAAAACACCAAATGCGCAAATTACAACGCAAATGCGACAGTCGCGATACGAATATATGACAGACGCGGTATCGCAATTCAGAACTACGCGTAAACACCGTTATTCAGATTGAATCCCACAACACACGACACCAGGTGTCCGCCAGGTTACCATAGTGCTCAATGGTATAATGGATGTCAAATGTATAATATACTAGTTCTTTTTTAAATATATACATTATACATAACAGAGGGGGGGGGGGGGGGGGGGGGGGGTTTCAGGGGCCAGCCCGCCAAATTTGCAAGTTATATATTTTATTATATATTAATTTTCTTCTTGTTTTTACGATCCCCCTCCAAACCTCCCCCAAAGTTCCCTTGGTATTTCGACTCATGTCATTGTCCCCCCCCCCCCCCCCCCCCCCCAATGGATTTTCTGGACCCGCCACTACATAAGACAGAGAATCAGATTTAATTTAGAACTTTCCTTATGTCGTGTATCTAAACCTCGCTATTTCTCGTTCCAGCCAGTGCACCACGACTGGTATATCAAAGTCCGTGGCATGTGCTATCCTGTCTGTGGGATGGTGCATATAACAGATCCCTTGCTACTAAACGAAAAATGTAGAGGGTTTCCTCTCTAAGACTATATGTCAAAATTGCCAAATGTTTGACATCCAATAGCAGATGCTTAATAAATCAATGTGCTCTAGTGGTGTCGTTAGACAAAACAAACTGTATTTACTTATTTTCATTTTTATTGGATAGAATTAAAAATTAGTAATGTTGACATGCGAAACTATTAAACAATATTTTAAAAAAGAAAAGAAAAGAAAAAAAACCACCACCACTCACAACCCCGCAAAAATCTCCCAAACAAGTCAAAACAAAACCAACCACTGGGATATTTCTCGTTCCAGCCAGTGCCCCACAACTGGTGTAACAAAGGCCATGGTATGTACTATCATGTCTGTGGGATGGTGCATATAAAAGATACCTTGCTGCTAATCGACAAGAGTAGCCCATGAAGTGGCGACAGCGGGTTTCCTCTCTCAATATCTGTGTTGTCCGTAACCATATATCCGACGACAGACAACCGTAAATAAAATGTTTTCAATGTGTCGTTAAATAAAAACATTTCCTTCCTTCCTTAAAACAAAACCAAAAACTGTATTTCTGCCTGCCTAAACTAGGCGTAAGTTCAGTCAACCGCTTGTCGCTAACGTTTGCTAGACTGATTTTTACGCTACACAGTAAACCGAATCAGCACTTCGAGAACCAGTCAAATAGTTCGCGAACGTTAGCGAAAACGTATGCTGTCTGAACTTGGGGAAGATTATAGGTAGTACTATACCAAATAACTTCCGGCTGGGTCAAAGCTCGAGGTGCACCCAACTTTTGATAGAGAAGTGAACACCACAAGTCCTGTGATTGGTTATAAATGTGAGTGTGTTGGTTGTAAAAAATAATAGTTTCATCTGGGTAAAATAAATGTGCAATTTTATTTCATCTAGTACCAATGTGTCAAGTAGCGTTGTGCTTGAAACATGTATGGGGTACCTGTAAAAAAAAGTACTCGAATTTTGTGCGAAACTAGGGTAGTCATAGATGCTACCCGTTATCTCAGAAACGAGCAGCTTGACCCCCATTTCTTTCTGATTCACTTTAAGTGTAAGGGGTGGTAGTATTTATATCCGTGGCGTTTATGTCGGTTGATACGTTGCAGATAGGAGTTTTAGCCGCATATGTTACTATTGTCGTCTATGGGATTTGATTTGGTAGTATACACCCTGAACAGAAACACGTTCGCTAGACTGATTTATACGCTTCACATTAAACCAAATGACCACATCGAGGACCAGTGAAATAGATCGCGAACATTTTGGCGTCTCCGGCTGTTGCTGAACACGGCACTGGTAATTAACGACGTCCACAGTTCGTTTGCGTCAATAGGGAACCGATGAATTAGCATGTAACTTTCTAATGAATAAAGATAAACTCGTATAAAACATTAACTTATATAATATATATAAAGGATGTTTCATATACGATTTTTATGTCAACGAATGATGTGTTTTCACACATTACGAGTTGGCATAAAAATCGTATTCGAAAAACCCCCAACATGAAATGGTATATTTATTATACACATCTTTCGCTTTTTTGTTAATGTCTTTCCCTGATCCTATCGAAAACACATAACGCCATGATATATTTCTTCCGGTTAAACTTTTGTTGAAAATTTACTTGACCATGGTATTTTTAAAAGAAATACGAATAAAACGTATCTTTGTTTAATTAATAGTTACTTAATAATACCGCTGTGCAAACATACCTGACAAAACGATCCTCCCCCAAAACCCAACAAATACAAAACAAATCGAACGGCGATTTTAAAAACTTACTCAGCGACAGGACATTGTGTTTATCATTATTGGGTTTCGTATTCAGCCAGTTTTAGATATTTTTTTATCGTCATTGCACTTTATATCCATTTTTTTTATAGGTACAATTGTTTAAATTACAGGGGTTTTAAATATTTTTCAAATACGACCAGATGCATTGGTAATCATCAAACTTAGGACTCGTAATGATTTTTAAGGGAGAGAACTGATTCATTAATTTTCACAAAAATATAAATATTATTTCTATATTTTCACTGTAACTAAAATACAGTGAACTTATAACTTTATGGTTTCTGTAGATCTACATATATATATTTTTTTTTTGTTGCTATGTGTATAATAAAAACGTTTCTATTTTATATTTACATTTGGTAATTCTGACATTATGATATAGAGAAGAAACCCGCCACATTGTCCCATTAGTAGCAAGGAATCTTTTATATACACCATCCCACAGACAGAATAGCACATGCCATGGCCTTTGGTATACCAGTCGCGGTGCACTGGCTGGAACGGGAAATAGACCATAGAATAAATAAAAAAACCCCCCGTAAACCCCATATATTTGAGTTGGTATGAGTTTAAAACTTAATATATTGTTATACGAATTTTAAATTATTCAGTATAGAGTTACATTGCAACGGACTGTCGTATAGTAATATTAATGTAAACCTTGGGATCCGATTTTTTTTCTCTCTTTTTATTTTTTCTAAAGTAGCCACAGAACATAAACCTTCCCATGACAAAACGTCTTCACGGCGATGTAAAACACATCAAGCAGACGATAGGAATGGACGCTAGAGTGACCACCAAGCCCGGGCTTTGATTTATCGCCACTTGCAGACGGCAGGGGGCGCTGCGATGTCGTAAACTACCGAACGATGTCGAGAGCCACCTCATAGCACCCCCCTGTGTACCCATCATGTCATCACGCAGGGAGGTATCTGGGGGAGGTGCGATGATTTATTGGCTGTCAGGAATGTCTCGATTCACGGAGAGATAAATAAGACACCAACTATCGACGCTATTTCAGCGGCGAATAATAAGCCGTCATAATCGCGGATATGTTAGTACGCGGGGTGTCCCATGGTCTGTTAGTAGAATCTTTGTGTCACTGACGTGGCACGTAATTTATGCGCAGTCGCAGGTAGGACGTTTTTAAAGACACGGCGAGCAATGAATGCAGCTTATCTTACACCAAATAAATTCCAATTGATGCACGGCCCGCGGAAAAGATTTAAAAGTAGGGTGTTGGTATGTGTGGGATGGGTGGGTGGGGAATGGTACTGTCAGTTCGGTGGCCTGGGTTGGGGATAAACATACATGTATTTGAGGCTCCGAAACTGCTTGGGGTGGGGGTGGGGGTTGGAGGCATGGTAACCCAAGAATTTTAAAATTTTAGGTGTTAAAAATACACATTTCCAGCCTTCTGAGCACAGTAAAGGGCACCCCCCCCATTCCGTCTGCCCTGTGATGCGCGCGCACTCACACACACACACACACACACACACACACACACACGAAAACAAAGCAAGAAGATGAAAGTAACACTAGAGATGCGTTCAACCAAATAGTAATCCCACACAAAAAAAACCAACAACCCAAAATAAACGTTCGCTGTCTGGCTTATGCCCTTCCCTTGAGCTGGAAACAACTGACGAGCGTTAGTGTTGCTCGCTTTCGCTGAACACAGGACTTGTATGACCACTGCTCCCACAAACAGGTTTCTTTTTTGTTTGTCCACGGCTTCCTTGTGTATCAACCGTGCTCGCAGTTTCCTCAAATCCGTTTGTGGTCCGCGCGTCCAAATTCCCCTTCGCCACCCGTATCGTACAATTTCCAGCGATTATTGTCCTGAACGGTTTTAGCACTCATTGTGAAATCTTTGTGTTTTACGTACGAAACTCTTGCGAACTTTGAACACGCAACTGTTACAACCCTTCCCTGTCTGTTTGCCCGTCAAATGAACTGGGAGGGGTATTTCTAAAGTCGGGTCTTTATCGGTATTCATTACCGCTAATATTCGCCATGAAACGGGGTTCTGGTCACGCGTCCATGAAATCGACTGTTGTGATCGTGTTTGCTGTGATGTCCATACGGCGCGGAGGGGATCGAGTTTGCCCCGATCGTGACTGCGACGTGATGCGAGATCTTAAATTGGCGTGAGCGTTTCGTGTCTTGTGAATACACTGGTTCCGTGTGTTGACAAATAGGAGATCTCTTAGGATGACCCGGTCTTCTTTTTTTTAATCAGCCGTCCCACAGTATCTCTGGGGTTTGATGGCCATACAACAAATCTGCCAACTGGAATGGTTATAACGTGTCAATGTGCTCGACCCCTGACCCCAATAAAGAGACCCCCCTCCTCCCCGGGGATCGGGTTTCAGGTGGAAAGTCTGCCAAGCTGTAAATGTAAGATTTTTAAAACTCGAGAACACACCCAGTTTCTGTTAAACTGGTGCCAGATACCAGATACTGATTTAATTAGCGATCCATAGAGCCAATATTTGTGATGTTACTGTTGTTGCTGTTTATGATGCTGATGATGGTGATGATGATGCTGATAATGCTGATAATGATGACGATAAACTGATGCTGATGATGGTAATAAAACGAATGTTGAGATGTTGATGATGATGATGATGACGATGATGATACTAATGCTGATAATGATGACGATGTTGCGGCTGCTGATGATGATAATAGTGAGAATGTTGATTTTAATGGTATTTTTAATAATAATGGTGATTTATATGCTTATTGTTGTGAATGCTGTTGTTAATGATGACGATGATGCTGATAATACTTCTACTGATGATGATAAGAATGTTACTGATGTTGATATTGATGATGTTGTTGATGATGATGATGAAGATGATGATGTTGGTGATGATGATGATGATGATGAAGATGATGTTGGTGATGATGATGATGAAGATGATGATGTTGGTGATGAGGTGAATTTGGTGATGATAATGATGTTGGTGACGATGATGATGATGAAGATGTTGGTGATGATGATGATGATGATGATGTTGATGATGATGAAGATGTTGGTGATGATGATGATGATGATGATGGTGATGATGTTGGTGATGATGATGATGAAGATGGTTATGATGATATGGTTTATGTGTTTATATCCAGTTGTGGTTCAACTACGTTTTAGTGGGCTCGTATTCCCTATGTCCCACGTAGAGATTAGTTGAACAGATAACGCCAAAATTTCATTGATATAGATGGTAGTTCCAATAAAACATACGAGATATCCCATTGCTTCGCCTAACACTATAATATTACACCGGGAAGAGAATTTTTAATTTTGTGCAATGTATGTAAGCTGGAAAAAAAGAAAGAAAAGAAAGAAAAGAAAAAAGAAACAAAACCAAAGAAGACATTTTCCACGATCCAGCGCTTTCCGTTGCGCTTCACCACGCATGCGTGTGCGTGCCTCCATTCTCTGAACCGTTTGTTGCGTTTCCCATAGAAACAATCCTTCGCGGCCCTTTGTCCAAACTTTTACAACAAGGAACCATTTCAGCAAATTGGCAATTTGTTCATTTTGAGTTTCCGTTTACGGTTAGGTAGTTAATTTAGCCTCGCGTGCTGTGTTGTCGACGATCAACATTGACATTTCAATCAAACGACCTTTCTTGTTCTCTTGAAAATAACAAAAGTGACTTAACGATAAAACCATTTAACAAATCGTTAAAGCTCGAAACGTTAATTACCTAGACGACTTCGCGCATAGATTTAGCACAATGCCGTTATGTGACGTATATTTCCGAGTGCCATGTGCGGTTACAAAATTCAAGCATCATCATCATCATCATCATCACTACCATCCTCATCATCGCATGCACAAATTCAGTGTCGCGTCGTTACCTTTTTGGCCGTAATGGGAAAATGACATTTAATCGGTCTTTCCCTCTTCGCTCCGGGTCAGTGGACCTGGTAGAAACATCACTGATCCGCGGCACTCTTTTATTTCGCTTTGAAAACGCACGTGGTGTATTCGTCCATCGTCGGTTACAACGTAAGAGGGAAAGCAGAGTCTTTTCGCCGGCTAATGACCATGTAATTGCGCGCGGTGATAGTCGACACGGAAATGAACTGCACGTGCGAAATTTAGCGGCGTGAATCCCACGTGAGCGCGTGAGCACGTGGGTTACGAAACTGCAGATGTCCAGACCTGGATCACGCCTTCATCTCGAGATTGCAGATCATGTTTGTCAGAAACGGTTCCAGATGAAGTGAACTCCATGATAATGAAGCAATTTCGTCTGTTAATTAAAGCGTTAAATGTTCAAATTTAAGAGGTCACCGTCAGCGAATGTTGGGTAATAATAAAGGGGAGAGAACTCTAAAGTGGTATCGATAATCTAGGATTTATTACGTACCTAAAACGAGTTTCCAGAATGTGTTTTGAATCGAGTGTCGGAGTGTGTTCGATATGCAAAATTTGTCTTGTTTATCATCACTAGAGCACATTGATTTATTAATTATCGGCTATTGGATGTCAAACATTGATAATTTTTGACACTTTCCCTTTAACAGCTGCAAGGGTTATATTAGGTATCTATTATTTTGATCTACTTTTATGGGGATGCAGAATTGAATGCAAGAGTTTTATTGGCAGGGTGTGCAATTAGGAACAAAACGGTACCTGCAGTATTTTATCAAAATACACTAACATGCATTACATGACAATCTTCCTGGGAAACATCCAGCCGGCCAACATATTAGTGTCAATTAAATTTTTTTTTAAACAAACTGATTTTGTACATTTCTTAAATACTGAATTTGCGAGGTACTTCGGTGTACCAGTTCAGTTATGGAATACAGGTAACTACCGACCATGCCCTTCTTATGTCCTCTGGTGTCAGAAGGGTGGGATTGGGATGTTGGCAAAGGAAAGTCTAATTAGGTATCCCAGATGGTAACCCATCGTAAATTCTATTCCAAGTCCAGCGTACTTTCTTAGCTTCGGTATCAAGGAAAAACGAGGGCAGATCTAAGGTTTTATGAAGGGGACCAACATGTGCTCACTGGAGCATTGGAATTAAATTTGAACGAGCGGTAACGGTAACAATGTGTCAGAAGATGGTAGACGGGGCAATGCCGGGTTTACCCCCTAAATCAGCCTCTAGGTAGATCATCCCTGATACAGAGATATTAAACTGATTTGTTTTAAACTTATTTTCGTGCTTATATCCGATTAATGTTAAAGCCCGCTATCTTGGAGACATTAGCTATTCTGGTTGCTTTATTTTATTTCATTTCAATTTATGGTCGTGCTTATAGCCAATTAAGGTTCAAGCACGCTGTCTTGGGCACACCCCTCAATTATCTTAGCTGTCTAGGACAGAAGAGTAATAATTGTTAATGATTAGTGATAGAAAAGTCGATATAGTTACGTCGGTGTTTTACACTTCTTCATATTAAAGTTGCTAAAACTCGCTCTGGGTGGAAGCCGGGGTGCGAACCCATTATTACTAGCCTAAGGTCGATAGCTTAACCACTAAGCCACAGAAGCGGCAGAAGAGGAAGAAGAAGAAGAAGAAGAAGAAGAAGAAGAAGAAGAAGAAGAAAAGAAGAAGAAGAAGAAGAAGAAAACAAAAGAAAACCCACTACATTGAACGTGTTACAACAACAAACCAGTGGCACGGTTTCCTTCAGCGATCTCTGATTGGGGTCTCTCAAACGGACATTGGGCCACACATTCTTCCACCGAACGCCGATTCCGGAAGGGCAGATCAAGGCAGCGTGATAATCGCAGATGAAAACCGTAAGGGGGCGCTCAAAAGAAACCGACTTTCACTTCTACGGTTTGTCTATTTCTGTCTAGAAGGAGACACCAAAAGGAAGCAATTATTTCAAGAGATTCATTTCTAATGGCACTAACAACTTTGGAACTAGCAGCCTAGGCGGAAGGAGTGAAGGTTAGCGGCGCGAATGCTGTAGAGTTACCCGCGCGCAGCTGGCGAGTTCCGTTATCCGGGACCAGCTGTGTTCGATATATATACCTACAGCCCGCGATTTGTTTGGGAGGGACACGGTTTCGGGTGAAATCCGAGACATTTCAACACAGATGCCGTTTTAAATTCTCAAAACACTCGACTACTCTTAGTAACTTTACAAGAAACCGCACCAGTTCATCTCGTCACACTCGTGCGATTTCAATACTTACATCATCGTAACTTGGCGAGTATTTACGGAATCAAAACTTTGAACCAGTGATATAAAGTCTGTTTTGTTTAACGACACCACTGGAGCACACTGAATTTTAAAAAATAATGAGCTACACTTTTCCATGGTCTTATAGATGCACTTTCCCTCAGATAGGACAACACATACCACGGTCTTTGATATAACACTCGTAGGACATTGGTTTGGACGGAACTCCCTGCAAAGCTTCCCCAAAGCCTCCCCAAGCCCCCAAAGGCCCCCCTCCAAAGCCCCACAAACCCCCACTCAAAGCTCCCCCAAAGCCCCACCAAAGCCCCCAAAGGTTCCGTTCTCCCCAAAACCCAAAACGACCCGAGAATGGATCCACTGAGGTGGTTCGACCCTAAGACACAAGCACCTCAGGCGAGCGCTCTATCCACTGATCTAAATTCCGTCTGAACCAGCGACAGCGTATACTGTGGAGAATGTTCAGGACAACCACACATATTTTAAACATTTCTTGGGTTTGTGGGTGCGATTACAGTGGATGGGGATTGGATTTAGAGGAAAGTCGACCCATCATTCACCTTCCTATATGGTGACAAAATGTACACAACAAAACTGCATAATGGAGGCTTCCGCGTTCGGTCTAGGATCGATCCCTGTCGGTGGACCCATTGGGCTATTTCTCGTTCCAGCCAGTGCTCCACAACTGGTGTAACAAAGGCCGTGGCATGTACTATCCTGTCTGTGGGATGGTGCATATAACAAAGCCCTTGCTGCTAATTGAAAAGAGTAGCCCATGAAGTGGCGACAGCAGGTTTCCTCTCTCAATATCTATGTGGTCCTTAACCATATGTATGACGCCATATAACAGTAAATACAATTTGTTGAGTGCGTCGTTGAATAAAACATTTCCTTCCTCCCTTCCCTCCAAACCCTGAAAAGCATAAAATACACGAATAACTAAAAATGTGTAAAATTATTAAAAAGGAAACAAGAAAGAATTGATAATAAAACATATGCCTCTCTCTGTCTCTCTGTCTGTCTGTCTGTCCCTGTCTCTGTCTCTCTGTCTCTCTGTCTCTCTGTCTCTGTCTCTCTCTCTCTCTCTCTCTCTCTCTCTCTCTCTCTCTCTCTCTCTCTCTCTCTCTCTCTCTCTCTCTCTCTCTCTCCGTGTGTGTGTGTGTGTGTGTGTGTGTGTGTGTGTGTCTCCCTCTCTCGTATCCTCCAACATTTGCAGTAATAAAAAACACTCTAAAATTAATTCTATAAATGTGTGAGAAACTGGACATTTTGAAAACAGGTGGTGAAATCTGTCAGCTTGCCATCCTTTCATGTGAACCGGACTTTTTTTTCTCTCTCCCTCCGATTCGTTTTTTTTTCTTGAAGAGCGCTAATTTTCAGCGAAAAGTAGGAATGTATCAAGTATCAAGCCTATCGTCGTCATTCCAGGCTTGTTAGTCCGGCTGAGGCTTGACCACCGTCAAAAACAGGTCTTTCATGCCCAGTGAGAAATTTGCGGTGTTTAGCGATATTCGGTTGCCACTTTTTTTTCTTCCACCGACCGCCCACATTCAATGCGGTACACCTGTCTCTGAAGGTGGGAGATAAGAAATTCTACAAAACAAATTTCAGTATGGCAGCAGTAGCAGCTGAGAGTGTTACAACTCGCCAGGGGGCGCATAACTCCAATTAACACTGACCACTTTAGATTCCGACAGTTCTGCCCATTTGATTATTGTGGGAGTGTAATATTTCCGTGAATAATCGATACTTTTTGCGTTACCCCCTCTCGAGATAAACAGCAATATGTTTCTTCAGCTAACTACACTACTGCTTGTTGGACGTCTGGTTAAATGATACCAGCTGATTGCTGTCCGATGTGACTGGATGATTGTGGAGATCATACCGGTTACCGATCATCCCCTGACGCTTGGTGGTCATCGGACTGTCAAAGGAATCCGGATTTTGATTCTACAATTTCAACGCTCGTCTTAAAGTTAAAGCTGTCACCGTAAACAAATATTTATTTGAATTATGATAAAACTATTCCAAGCATATCTGTGTGTGTGTGTGTGTGGGGGGGGGGGGGATGTGGGAGGGGGGGGTGCGGCGAACCCACCCCTCCTCCAGGCGAATAAAAAAAAGGATTTTTCTGAGAGCATAACTCAACCCCTCCTAAAACTTCGTTCGTCATAGTGTAGACCCCTCGACACAATTTCCTGCACACGCGCCTGCATTCGCATATCATACATTATTCCCAATAATCCACATAATAAATACTAGCGGAACAAAGTTCCTGTACACCAAATGAATGTATACATAATTGCATTTACTTGAATAATGGTCCTAAATATTTCAGAAAATGATCGTGTAACCATTCTCTTCGATATTCCAGGGGTGTGCTGTCAAATGCACGTGGTATTCACGCTTGCCATAAGCGCATTTCGAGTCACGTGTTCCTGTTTGACGTCATTTTTCTTATTATTGACTGCAAAAACTATTGTTTGGCTTCTCCGACACCATATAACTATAAATAAAATGTGTTGAGTGTGTTGTTAAATAAAACATTTCCTTCTCCTGACTCAGAAGAACACTTTTGCTGGTATCTGATTGTCATCTCAGAAAATGAACGTCTTCGAGCGATTGGTATGCTTGGAGTTTCAATGACACAACGCATCGTTGCTAGACATTGTGGTGTTCACCGGTACACACTACAGTGTCTGCGTAAATGTTATCAACGGTTAGGAGTACCAGAGATCTTCTGTGTTTAGGGAGCCTACGTGTGACGTCTCGTTTGCAAAAGGCCCATACAAGGCTAGTACACCTACAGAATCATTTGGAAACAGCAAGTCTGACATTCCGAAACATCCCTGAATTAAGTTCAATTGGTGGAAGAACTGCACGCAACAGGTTACATGATTAAAAAACGAAAAGAAAAGAAAAGAAAGAAAAAAAAAAAAAAACCAAAAAAAAAAACCCCAAACAAAACAACCCGACAACGACTGTTCAGCAATACGTTTTCCCGTTACGTCAACGACGACGCATCCAGCATGGTGTAGACTGTACTTTAGGTCAACGACGACGCATCCAGCATGGTGTAGACCGCAATTTAGGTTCAGAAGTGATGACTGGCTTACCGGACGTTTGACAGATAAATAATACACGGATTGCAAACAAAAGGTTTTGATTTATTTAAAAATAAAAGTATTACTGAGATGTTAATGATGCACAGGAACCTTTTGTTCATTAGTATACATATAGTAACAGTGATAATCATAGCTTTGTGTATATGTCTGTCTGAGTGTCTGTATGTGCATATCTATCTGTCTATCTATCTGTCTATCTATCTATCTATCTATCTATCTATCTATCTATCTATCTATCTATCTATCTATCTATCTATCTATATGTCTGTCTGGCTATCTATCTATCTATCTTTCTACCTGTCTATCTGTCTGTCTGTTTATCTGTGTATCTGTCTGTCTATCTATCTATCTATCTATCTATCTATCTATCTATGTATCTATCTATCTATCTATCTATCTATCTATCTATCTATCTATCTGTCTGTCTGTCTGTCTGTCTGTCTGTCTGTATGTCTGTCTGTATGTCTGTATGTCTATCTATCTATCTATCTATATCACCATCATCGTCATCATCATCAACATCTGCAACAGGAGCATAACAACAATAAGAATACTTTGCCACATGTAAATGTGAACATACTCATTTATGTAAGTGTTTGACGCAAATCTGTGTAATCCACTAGGATCGATCCCCGTCGGTGGGCCCATTGGGCTATTTCTCGTTCCAGCCAGTGCACCACTGGTATATCAAAGGCCGTGGTATGTGCTATTCTGTCTGTTGGATGGTGCATATAAAAGATCCCTTGCTACTAATGGAAAAATGTAGCAGGTTTCATCTCTATGACAGAGTCAAAATGACCATATGTTTGACATCCAATAGCCGATGATTAATAAATCAATGTGCTCTAGTGGTGTCGTTAAACAAAACAAACTGTGTAATCCAGGTTTGTAAACACGAACAAAAATGTTTCCTTTTCACCAAAGGATTCATCTGTAAAATAAATTAAACGGAAACCTGTAAATAATTACAATACAAAGTACGAATAAGTTATATTTACACGTACGCGCGAGATTGCTTACATCCTACTCCAGGATCGCCAATAGATTTCCAATTATCAGAATTTGGGAATGTTATCTCCCCTTTACGTGCTCGCCACAGGTGGCGCTGCTGAATCATGGCTTCTGCGCCTTTTATGTAACGGATGATGATAAGTTGTTGTAAACTTGCCGTGTGATGCGGAGTAATTTGTTTATCACTTATCAATTTGTTTACTGTTCTGTCATGTCATTTTAGGTGTTCCACAAGGGGCATCCAACTGTGAAATGTTTCCGCGGGTTGCGCTATCTTAACAATGCGATCTCTGATACTAAGTGAGAACAAGATGGAAGGGTGCTGGCCCATTACGTGATGGGGCGAGGCATTGATACTTGTTTACAAAATTTAAAAAAAAGGAAAAGATTTTCGTTCTACGGTCGAGAGAATCTATTTCTGTGGTGATTGTAGATTTTATTTCAAGAATTTCGAGGATTATGACTACTGGCGTATACGGGGGTGGAAATAGGGGGGGGGGGGGCACACCCCTTGCCAATCGCACCTCTTTCGTCTCTTTAATATTTGCCTCTTACCCTATAGCACATGTAAACGCGGGAATTAACTGATTCATAGACAATATGGGTCACCCACCCCCAACCCCCGTATTCAATTCTGGCTACGCACGTTTGATGTTTTGTTTAATGACGTCACATTGATACATTACATCGGCTATTGGATGTCAACTATTTGGTAATTTCTAAGAGAGACAATCCACTAATTTTTTTTCTATTAGTAGCAAGGGATCTTTTATATGCACCATCCCACAGACAGGATAGCACTTACCACGGCCTTTGATATACCAGTCACTGGATGGGGCGAGAAATAATCTTTTGGGCCCACCGACGGGTATCGATCCCAGACCGACCGCGCATCAATCGAGCGCTTTACCACTGGGCTATGTCTCGCCGCGTTTTTGCACCTAGTGTTAAATGAACATGATGTGATAATAGACGATGGTACCAGTCAAGTAATTGGCGAGCGCTCGGACTCCTGAACGAGCCACTGAGGTGCGATGAGTAGACACGTATTTTTTCAGTCCCAACCAGTGCTGCACCACGACATGTGCTGCCCTGTATGCTGAAAAAGTGCATATAAAAGATCCCTTCTCTGGCTGAGATTTTCCCATCCTAACTACTGCCACGTGGCTGTTGCCAGGAGCGGATCAAGGAGTTTGTAAAGGAGGTCACAAAATTCCAAAAAAGGGAAAGTTTGAGTTGTTGGCTGCATTGTGGATGATGAATTAAAAAAAGTTGTTAAAAAGGACACTTCAAACGGGCGGAGAACCCATATGACCCAGTCCCCCCCCCCCCCCCCCCCGGATCCGCCTATGGTTCTGGCATCTCCCGCCGCCTATGATTGACCTTACATAGCTACACTGAACCGGCTAATCTCATGGGATGCGAACCACAAACCTATCAGCTTTGAAGACGAGACTTATACTATACGAGTGCCTCGTACGAGAATAGCCGATTGCATAGAAACCGGTAAAATCGTAATGTTTGTCTTTTCACAATCGGCTATTGTCGTTGCTAATCTCGTACAAGGCTCTAGTCGCCTTTAAGGACTACGCCTCAGAAACCGGATGAATAAGAGTGAAAACGCGTTTTTTACCGCCGAAGTTACTCTTTTTATTAGCATCTAGGAATCTTTTATCTTAATTTTTTACAAACAGAATAGCACATGCTCCTGCGAAGGACACCATAATAGTATTATATCGCGCGCTTCTTTGTGATAACAGAGTTGATGATACTCCAAGAGGTTGTGCTATATTCCAGAATAAAAAGATAATTAGCAAACACCGACATGGGTCGGTTCTTCATCGCAATATGCACCTCTTTATCTTAAAAATGTTAATTTGTGTCAACAACTGAGAAAATATATTACATAAAGGCTCTTATTTCAGATGTAAGTACGCTTGACGTGCCACGGAATTGTCCGCTTCCCTCCAGGAACAAAGAGTTCAGAATTAACTATCAGAAAACATGATTTCAGCTGTAAATCCGCACACCGTGTCGACTTGATGCGCCATTCACAGGAACACGTGTCTCGTATGAAGTAGAACACATATGACAACCTTAAAGAAAAATCCATAATTTCATTAATCATTAACTGCAAAATAAATAACCCAGCCCCAAACCGTAACCCCAAAGACACAAAGGCGGTTAATTTTATGCAATAAACGTCAGATTTTATTAACTGTTTAATCAACTCCTCTCCGGGCTCTGTTGGTCGTGTCCCCGTTGATTGGTGCGCAAATGCAACCTTTGTTCTTTGCAACTCATTGTGTGGCCGCAGTGACAAAAGGGGCATGTTAAGTATAATTTGGTACACGGATCTCCCGACAAACAACGATAATCGCTATGGAAATATATAATACTTAACGAAAATATGCTTTCGGAACCGTGAAATGTCTTTCTTTATTGAAACTGACGAATCAATAAATAATAGAAGTAGACCCCCCCCCAAAAAAAACCCCAACCCATTTACATTTTTCAACTAGTTTATTAATTGCATTAATACTGTACCATAGTAGCTTTGTATAGTAAGGAAAATATCCATTGTAGTCTGTTGTGTGCGGGTATAGATCTATCTTTTTGGCTACTGTTACGTTTTTGGATTTTTCAGCCTTAAAACCTGTTTTAGACATGACCAAACGTATAATGAACAGAACTATGTTGAATTCATCGATGTCAGGGTCGGGACGTAGCCCAAAGGTAAAGTGTTCGCTTAATGCGCGGTCGGTCTAGGATCGATCCCCGTCGGTGGACCCATTGGGCTATTTCTCGTTCCAGCCAGTGCTCCACAACTGGTGTAACAAAGACCGTGGTATGTACTATCCTGTCTTTGGGATGGTACACATAAAAGATCCCTTGCTGCTGATCGAAAAGAATAGCCCATGAAGTGGCGACAGCGGGTTTCCTCTCTCAATATCTGTGTGGTCCTTAACCATATGTCTGATGCCATATAACCGTAAATAAAATATTTTGAGTGCGTCGTTAAATAAAATATTTTCTACCTTCCTTCATTGATTTTTTTCATCCCAAACATTACTAAAATAATTTCTGCTTGAAAATTCACGAATTTTCAGATAATAAACTTGCCTGGTCTGGTCTAGGTGTTTAACGTGTACATTCAGAGCAAGCTGTTGTAGCTCACGCCTGTCAGAGCCGCAGGTGTCGACCGATTCCGGCTCCTCCCTCCAGGACAGGAAAGGGTTGGGGTGGGTGGGAGAAGGGACCGCCGCGCTGGCAAGTACAAGAGAGCGCCAGCGGCCCAACCAGGGTCGGTAGCGGTGCTATGGAATTTTGAATGTCCAGTAGGATTAAGTCCAAAATGTAAACGATTGCGCAGTTTTCATGAGGTAATTTTGCACATAATTTAGATCGGTTCATCGAAAATAAATGGAGCTATCTGAGTAATTTGAACTTAGTTTCCGAATTGTAACTCATAATAGATAAGACACACAGACCTAGACGTTTAAGGCGACCCATCATTCTCGCTGCTCACCATTCCCGTAAGACTAGTTCAAGGGATATAAGCTTTAGCTCCCCTTAGCATGTAAGTTAATAGGGTATCATTATGATAATATTTTAAATGGCTCCCCATAATCTAACTTAGGGGAGCAATTAATCATTGCCTTCAGTTTTTTCTCGTTGAGATCTGTACACATACACATATATATTCAATCTTTTATTTCTACAATTGTTTAGATATTACTTTGCCTCATGATGTTTTGCACTTATTCATATATATTATTACTGTGAATCACACTATAAGATAAATTATCCTGCTTAGCTGTGTCACCAGCAAGGCAGGTCATGCTCAAACTTCGCGAAAACCTAGTGTCATCTTTGTTTTAACACTGACTCATGAATTTGTAAGTATCCTATTTGGTTAAAAAATATCTTGTGTTCAGAATGCTTTTGACTTCTATAAACGTTTTATCGTTTTTCTTTTGTAACGAAATGGAATAAATTAGGACAGGAGGGTAGGGGGAACTTACGTCTTTATGAAAATCTAAAATATGAGAAATGGAATTGCCATCACCTTTTTTTCTATCTATTGATAACCAGACAATGCCATTTAAACAAAACAAGAAATCGGGTTTGTCAAACCGATCTCACGGAAGCCATGTTGTTTTAAAACAAAGATGGTCAACCATAATATATTGAATTTGAAGGGACAACTTGCTTGTTTGATTGCTTGCACTCTTCAACAGTGACGGTCGATGAAAACCTCAATAAAAATCAGCCCAGAAGCAACAGAAACTGAATGCACAAATAGTAAACAACTCCAGTTCATTAGTACATTATTTTAATTTTGATGCAAATGGGGGCCGACCCGGAGTGACGTGCGACACGTTGCGAGATTCCATCTGACCGGAAACTAAGACCACTTGGTCCAATAGTGGATCTGGCACAAGGCGCTATCCTATGTCCTACGTTATTCCTCTCTGACGTCGACTGACGGCGCTTTTGTTGCCCGCCTGTCACTGCAGTCAATGACCAGCAACCGAAGGGTGGGACAGCTGCGGTGCATCCCTCCTGGTAATGGCACGGAAAGACCCCTGTCATGTAACGTGTCATGTCGAATGGACGGATAGAAGAATGAGACGAAACGAGAATTAGAAAAAGTAGAAAAAGAAAAGAAGGATCGACTTGGCCGCCCTGCTGGCTAACTGTCAATCATCACCCGGAGTGTTTGCTTTTACACCACCCAAAGCTACTAAAAATTTAAAGAACTAATGGACAGTAAACAAAACAAATTTAACTTAACCACTGTTGGATGACCTGATACTATACCGTTATCATATGGCCATTATTCGATTGACTGATACTATGCCTTTACCGTGTGTTCATTATTTGTTGACCTGACATCACGTTTTAATCACGTGACCATTTAATAATGAAATAAACGTTTTTATCTTGTGATTAATACTATGATGTTTCTATCACATGACTATATTTGGTGACCTGTTATATTATGACCTAGGACCTTCCTCAGATATATTGAGATATATTGTGGTCATGAGATTTTATGGGGAGGTGTTCAGGTTTTTATATCGATTCTCTAAAGGTACCTTTGACCAAAGACACACAAACTCTGTGTTATAAAAAAAAAAAAAAAAAGGAAAAAAAAGAAGATTTTTTTTAAAGAAATAGCTGCTGAATCAGAAGAAACATCGACTTATATATTGTCTGGACAACTTCAGTAACCCATCATTTTTCAGTCCAACAACAATTATCTGAACCCGTCTGAAATGACCACATAAAGAAGAATCAATTGCTTCACGTTCGTCAATTTCCGTTACCGTTCGACATGTCTTTGAGTCCGGATGTCGAACGTTTTCGCTAATACTTCGGCGACAGCCGACGATACGCCTGACGTAGAAATACCGCCTTTTTATTTCTGCTTTTCCGCCGTCAGCCTAATTTAGGGGATCTCGCCAAGACGCCTGTCAGCCGGCGTGACACACTGGAAATGACGTATGCAAATAACCCGGATGTAAAACGTCCAGGTCCTTTGTCACGTGGCACGCAATGCGAATTACGCTCCCCAAGCGAAGTTGGCCGTATACACTTCGGATCACAGTTCCGGTGAATGATGCTTGCCTGTCAACAGATTTTTTTTTCTTCAGATTTGGAGAACGAGACGAAAACAATATATATATTAAGCTTCGTAATATTTATTTGACGAAATATGAATGAATGAATGAATGTTTAACGACACCCCAGCACAAAAAATACATCGGCTATTGGGTGTCACACTATGGTAAATGCAAAATAAATTGCTGATCAACATCAATATAAAAATTCAATAGTTAAATTAAAACACAGTGTAAAGAACTGTGCAAAAATACAAATAGCACAGTTAGATAATAGTTAAAATTTACAATAAAACGCAGTAACACGTAGAAACTGTAAACTAATTTCTTGATGGAATCGAAAGGATTCCATCACATGTCTTGGTCCAAATATATATTTTCGAGTTTCTTTCAGATGCTTACACTCCACCAAAATGTGGCGCACCGTCAGAGTACACTGACAGTGCTCACACTGAGGTGGATGATCCTTCTTCAAAATAAATGAATGGGTCAAGTAAGTATGACCGATGCGGGCACGACACAAGACTACCTCATCCTTCCTGTCTATAGGAGGACTGCCACTCTCCCAAGACTGGCTTGATAGCATGAAGCTTGTTCGCAACCGCACCGTCCCAATCACGTTGCCAAGTCGAAAAGATAAATTGGTTGATACTAAGTTTAAAATCAGTATAAGGTACACCAACCCTGGCATGAGGCAAACCCAAAGCAGACTTGGCAGCAGAATCTGCCTTTTCATTACCCCTGATACCAACATGGCTGGGCACCCAACAAAGTACAACATCTTTATTGGCAATAGATAAAAAGACACACTTTCGTATCACCATCCCAATTAAGGGATGGTCCAGCTTCATATTGCGCAAAGCTTGGAGACACAAAAGTGAGTCAGTAAAAATAATAAATTTGGATGCTATTGAATCTTTGATTTCTTCTAAGGCTTTAATGAATGAATGAATGTTTAACGACACCCCAGCACGAAAAATACATCGGCTATTGGGTGTCAAACTATGATAAATGCAAAAAGAAAGTGATGATCAACATCAATATAACAATTCAACAGTTAAATAAACAGTGTAGAGAACTGTTTTGACAAAATATATGCTTGTTTAAAGAAGTATGTAGTCTTATTGGAATTGTTTACGTGGAACGTTTTATAAGGCAACATGCTTCACCTATTCCAATTTAAACATTTTAAAGGGACATATCCTAGTTTTTAAACACTAAGACATATTTTTGACTATAATAGTAGTTTTTGATTACTAAAATCATACTTTGCTTAGATTTTATGATTTAGATTATACATTTCCGTACATTCGAAGTGATTTTGTCAACCAGGTGTTTTTAATATAAGAAAATGCATTTCTCATATTTTTAAAAACGCACGTGCGTCTGAGAAATAACAGTTGTGGAGTCGAGGTTTAGTCTATTTTTGGAGGGTATTTCACCATTTCAAAGTCACAGACTCATATTTCACTCAGTTGTAACTTTATCCAAATGTGTTACAGGTTTGTAGATTAACTAAACTTAGTGTTAATTTTCACGGGTTGATACTAGAGTATGTCCCTTTAAGTGAAATAGCATGTTTTGTATTCTTATGTAAAGAAGGGTGGGGAGTCAGTCGGTAAAGCGATCGCTTAAGGTGCTTGAGTCGTAGGATCGAATTATCTCGGTGAACCTAGTTCTGTGATTGTTTTATTTTCATTGCCCCAACCATTGTCCCACAACTGGAATACCAAAGACCGTTGCATATGCCGTCCTAAAAATTCAGTAAAAGATTCCTTGTCGCGTAATGTTTGATATCCAGCAAGCGATGTTTAGTTAATCAGCGTGCTCTAGTGGTGTCGTTAAAGAAAACAAACTTTAACCTCATACTTGTGTTTGGCTTAAAGCTGCAACATCGCCTTCTATCGATTTTTTTTTTACGAATGCAAAAACAAATTAATTAAAAAAAGGAAAATGAAAAAAAGAAGAGAAATAAATACAGAGACAGAGTTGTAGTTAAAGGGACATACCCTAGTTTCAACCCGTGAAAATTAACGCGAAGTTTAGTTGATCTACAAACCTTTAACACAGTTGGATAAAGTTACAACTGAGTGAAACATAAGACTGTGACTTTGAAATGGTGAAATACCCTAAAAAAATAGACCAAAACTCGACTGCATAACTTTTACTTCTCAGACGCACGTGCGTTGTTAAAAATATGAGAAATGCATTTTGTGATATTAAAAACACCAGGATGGTAAAACACTTCGAATGTACGAAAATTGATAATCTAAACCATAAAATCTAAGTAAAGTATGATTTCAATTATCAAAAATGGCAGACGCACGTGCGTTGTTAAAAATATGAGAAATGCATTTTGTGATATTAAAAACACCAGGATGGTAAAACACTTCGAATGTACGGAAATTGATAATCTAAACCATAAAATCTAAGTAAAGTATGATTTCAATTATCAAAAACGGCTCTAATAGTAACAAATATGCCTTAGTGTTTAAAAACTAGGGTATGTCCCTTTAATATGTGTGTTTTCGTCACCAGTGAATATCACCAACTGCATATATGCAACTGAAAGTCTAATCCTCATTTTGTTAGACACCAAACTGTTGAATAATATGACTTCGCATCATCACCATCATCATGTATAAAAACGCCACTTTCACACCCGCCCGTCATCTTATATAATAATTTATTATAAAAGTAATGTCCCTGTTTAAAACGACAAGTTTAAAGTCTCAACGTTTCGTCAACGAAATGTTGACATCATCAGGAGAGAACTAAACATAATATATATATATATATATATATATATATATATATATATATATATATATATATATATATATATATATATATATATATATATTGATTAACATGTCAAAGTTCATCATGACGATCTGTTTCACACCAGAGTGAAAGGAAAAGAGCTAAATATCCAAATGATATCAATAGCCTCCATAGCTCAGTGGTTAAGGCACTGGTCTTGTAAACCAGGGGTCGTGAGTTCGAGTCTCACTGGAGGCTTAATTTCGTTTTATTCTTTTATGTTCTGAATTTTACCAACAAAAAAGGTTTGTTTGTTTTGTTTAACGACACCAATAAAACACACTGAATTATTAATCATGGCCAAACATTTAGTAATTTTGACATATAGTCTTAGAGAGGAAGCCCCCTACATTTTACTATCAGTAGCACGTACGGGTTCTTTTATATGCACCATCCCACAAACATGATATTACACACCACGGTCTTTTGATATACCAGTCGTGGTGCATTGGCTCTAATGAGAAATAGCCCAATAGGCCCACCGACAGGGATCGATCCCAGACCGACAGCGTACTAGGCTAGCGCTTTACCACTGGGATACGACACGCCCCAACTCAAAATTGATCCTGACAGCATCATATCAAAATGGCTGAGTCACATCGGAGCGTCGTGAAATAATGATGCGGTGTACGTCATGATTTATTCCCTGTGATATGTTGCATCAGTGCTGGGTAGCAGATAACTTCTTTTATTGCTTGGGACTTGCCAGATTTCAATGACTTCATTAAATTCGCCTCAGTCGACCACTGTGCTCGACGAAGCGTTCTCAATAATTCATTGGCCGCCATTATATTCTGCAAACCATCTGTTGATTTTTGTTCGCAGAAGAGTTTGAACAGGGGAGATAATATTTCATAACGTCAGTCACGGTCGGAGTGATACGCCCGACTCGTGCAGGGTGCGTGGGGCAGATCTTGGAGCTCTTTTATTTGTGGGATGATATTGTGCGAGACCGATTGACGTGTTATCGTGGTGTACACAGCTTCGATAATTTCTTGTAGTTGAACAATGCTTATAAATGAGACGTCAATTAAGGACTAGAGTTACCGGCCTTAGTGGCATAGTGGTTTTAGACATCAGACGTAAGCCACAAATATAACAAATCAATGTGCTCTAGTGTTGCCGTTAAAACAAACATTAACTGTTTTTGAACGTCTACCACCATCACTACCACCACCACCACCACCACCACCACCATCATCATTATTATCATCATCATCATCATCATCATCATCATCATCATCAATATCACCATCATCATCACTATCATCACAATCACCATCATCACCATCATCATCAACATCAACACCATCACCATCACCATCACCATCACCATCACCATCACCACCATGACCATGACCATCATCATCACTACCGTCACAATCACCATCATCACCATCATCATCAACATCAACATCACCACCATGACCATGACTATGACCATCACCACCATCATCATCATCACCACCATCACAATCACCATCATAAACATCACCATCATCATCACCACCATTACAATCACCATCATAACCATCACCATCATCATCACCACCATAATCATCATCATCATCACTACCACCACCACCACCACCATCGTCGTAATCATAATCATCATCATCTCATCATCACCATCATCGTCATCATCATCATCATCACTACCGCCACCACCACCACCATCATCGTCATAATCATCATCACCACCACCACCACCATCGTCGTAATCATAATCATAATCATCTCATCAGTACC